>NC_040036.1:53174932-53226651 GCF_003713205.1 Coffea eugenioides | reverse complement strand
TTTTTTGTGGAGGGTAAGACAGTCTTCACAACAAAGTGAAATTTTTAGTTATATTATTGATTTTTCACATTATTTTTAGTTTACTTCAAATTTTTTCATTTAAAAGTTAAAGCATTAAAACCTTTTCTTTTAGAAACCTTTTTATTTTTTTTTCCTTTTACATACCTCATATAAAAGAAACGTCAAGATTATATTTATAGTAGACTTACGTTAAGCATATGCTTGCTTTCATATAATTTTGAAAATGTAGGTCTTAATCAACAGTCCCAACTAATTCTTACTTAATCAAAAATTTGTGAAATTAATAATAGACTTAATTTGGGAAATTAGAACATTGACCCCTCCTTAGTAGATTAGCGTTTATTCCCGACCATTTTGTTAATGCATATTGCTTTTGGAAGCAGATGTCTGCATTATTTGGACAAATCAAATACCAAATTATTGGAAACTTGTTAGAGTGTTCTCTCTGTTCTGTAAGTTTCGTCAAAAGATTGTGATAGAATAGACAAAGATGAGGTGTTATAAAGGTTTCTTGATTATATTGCAGATGAAAAACATATCCTTTATCATTGCATCTTTTGATAGCGAAGTCACTACATCAATCTGTGACGGATGGAGACAAGATTTTGAGCAAGGCTACTCAACAGTGAAATTCTTCCTATAAATTTTGAGTGAAGCGGCATAGCTCGACCTCTCGAACAGATTGATTAAGGGTGGTGTTTAGTGGTAGGCATTTTTAGCCAGGTAACGAGGGTCCATGGCCTCCTCCATGACCTCCACTGCTTCAGTTGCCTCAATTAACCGCGTCACCCCTGCTTAGGCTAGCATGGTTGCACCATTTCCCGTCTCTGCCTTCCCCTTCACCCGTAAGGAAACTGACATTACGTCTCACGCTGGCAATGTGGGAAGAGTCGGTGCATGAAGGTGCTAAAAGATAATTGCAGCATTTCCTCTTGTCACAAAAGTTAAACCCTTAATTTGTTTTTACTTTGGTTACTTGGGAGTCTAGGTTAGTATATTTTCGAGAAGGGGCAGGGATGGATGGTTGTAATAGAAAGGTTAACGTTGAAGATTTGGCCAACTATATATATACATATAGAATGCCCATATCACATAGTGCATAGTGATTTTAGTACTATGCGTGGGGTCCAATCAATTTTATTGAAAATTATTTACAAAGGTTCGATTCTGATAGCCAGCATTCCTATTTATTCAAATTTTACATAATTGATAATGTCTCAAAGAATATTAAATAAACGGTGTTGTCCCCGTTTTCCAAAAGCCATCAACCTATAATTTATTAATAATTTATTAAGTTATAAGAATGAAAACTTCCAAATATGTCAAGAAGGGGATGCCTTTTCTATAATAGAAAAATAAATAGGAAGGAGTGTGAATATTTATCCAATTCATCTCATTCTTTTTCATAGTACACATGCAAGGTGTTAGGTATCCAATTCATCTCAATAAACTTCGCTTCATTTAGTATTTCAAAAAAATTGGAGCTGGTGTTAGGTATGCTGTCTAAGATTTGATATCTCACTAAGTTTGTATTTAAAGTTTTTAGATTGTGTACTCAATTGTTCAAGTTTGGGACTCAATAAGTTGGTGCTGTATTCGACATCTAAAAACTAAATTTGAATCTCATTACTTTGTTCTTTTTCATTTTAGTGTTCCGAAGGAATTTACGGCGTTGACATAATTAAACTGAACTTCCTAACAGGCAGCTTTTTTTTTTTTTGGGGGGGGGGGGAGGGGGGCGTCGGCCCGCCCATTTGGGCCAAAATACAGGTATAAATTGTTTAACTTGCAAATCTAATTCAAGAATTGATTCGCTCTATCAACCAGCTGAAGAATACTTACTGATCCCCCTTACTCATTTATCATTCAGTCCCAGTAAAATTTAGGCCTTACTTGCTGGTATGTCCCTTTTGTTTATACAACCTCGTAACTATTAGATTTCTTAGTTAATTTACCATTTCCTAATTTCTAATCTGGTTTGCTGAAGAAATGGTGTCACAAAACTTTTCTTTTTTAAACTTTCTTTTGTAGTACGGTTTTGTGTACCGTGAGCATCACAGGTCACCTGGGTACTATGATGGACGTTACTGGACCATGTGGAAGTTGCCTATGTTCGGATGCACAGATTCATCTCAGGTGCTCAAGGAGCTTGAGGAATGCAAGAAGGAATACCCACATTCTTGGGTCCGAATCATCCTTTGTCTCCAATTTGATGGGGAAAATTATTCCTGTGTCAATCTCAAATTATTGATGTTGGAAAATTTTTCCTAGTCTTTGCTGCTCAATGTTCATTTGCCTGGGTAAAACCATTATATTCTTGCATGAGCAACTGGTAAGGTTTTTCTTTTTTTTTTTTTTAATCATCTTTGGCAAACAGATGTCACTGGCTTTTCTCACAAGTCTTTGAAGAATTTCACCAAAAAACCTGAAACCGATCACTTATTACACTCCGTGATAAAGAAGAAAAGGAGCACTATTTCCTCAGGTGAATCTTTGAATCGGCAGAACTAGCTAGTCTAGCCTAGTGTTATCCTGTTTTAGTCTGTTCTGTATCTAAATTCAGTTGTATTAACCATAAATCAACAACATAAGAACAATTCTACTTCAAAAGAAACGTAAGAACAATTAAGTTACCATACATTCAAACGACTGAATTTTTGATAGAATACCATGGTATAGATTGAACCTAAAAAGCAATCAAAATTTTTCAGATTCACCTAATTTAGCTGCAGCATTCATCCACCTTATTAAACCTTCACGCTGATCCCAGATCATGATTTGGCAACGTCTTGGACTTTGAAGCCAAGTTTGAACGAATTTGCACCATAACACTAGTGGCCATATATTATTGGTAGAATTAAACAACAAATAAATGATCAGAAGACTTGGTTGATGCAACAAGCGCAGAGCTAATTCTCCAGGATTTTCTCACGGAGTGGGGGAGTCCTTGATATCCTTCAAATCCCAGATATCATCATCCCACGCGACATCAGAAAAGAATGCATGAGAAGCTTCCCCCATCAGGTTTATGTCCCAGAAAGGTGACCAACAAGTCCCCCATGACAATTGCTCAACAACTGCACAGAAGAAGCATGGCCACTCATCCCGCTCCATCACCATCACCACCTCCTCAGCAACCTCTCCATCATTATCCCTCTTATTCTCTTCTATATGTACCTTTCCCACCTCGTCTATTTTCTCCTTAACAACTCTCGGTTTCCCTTTTTTCTTTGTTGCTGTTGTAGTTGAGATTGTCTTCAAGACTCCAAACCCTTCTTGCAATGCTCTTTCTTGCCTCTTCATTTTGGTTTGTTTAGGAACAAAAGCTTGCCCCCCTTATAGTAATAAAGATTCTCATCCACCAAACTGGGATGTGTGCTAAATTTGATTTCCAATTTCAAGATGTATATATAGGGGAGTTGGAAAGCATCGGTTCGAGAAATTGGCTTGCATGCTGACAAGATCAGTAGCCATTTCATTCGTCCCATTTGAATATTTGATAGGGCACAATGGCCAACGTAACACCTTTCTTGTACACATACCCATGCATAATGTGATTTCACGAAGAGCAATGCTACATCATGTACATCCAAGAAATACATTGAACCTATGCATTGAGGTCTAAGTTCTGCAGCTAATGGGTTCGTGGAATTGGTTTTAGAAAGAAAAACAATATACAGTATGTACTTTCTTTTCTAGTGTACACTCATGAGAAGTTTGATGATAGTAGTAGCATCTAATTTGACCTAGATTTCCAGCCTCAACGTTTAATTACCTCGCATCGTTATGATCCTATGTATCGCAATCCAAGATCCAACCGTATAATCCTTATCTCATAGTCTCCATTTGATGGTTTTATAGTTTCTATAATTGGGACAAAATATGGTACAAGATCAAAGTGTTTAAAAGTTATAAAATGCATGAAATAATCAAAAGATCAAAATGTGTACATATATATACAAGTCACGTCAACAATATACACAATATAATGCACCATATACACCAAGGGACATTTCAAGTTAGACAAAGTCAAGTGCAGTAAGTACTATATATGTAGGCATTAACATACCACAAGTAAATGACATGTAGGGACAATGCAAGGGCAAAATGAAAGAAAACGCGACTTGTCGTCCCACACTCAGTGAAAATCACCCCCGTCCGGTTTCTTACTCCACTTCCCAAGGTGTCCGTTGATCTCTTGTACTCATTCTAGCCAGACAAAGCCTGTTCATGTTCTAAAATACAAGTCTCAAGTACTTAGCAGCGCCTCAACTCTGGAGTACTCAGGCACGAGAATTCGAAATAAGATAATTCACATCTCGAGCTGGCCAGTCCCAAGAGTAAACTATCTACATTCGAAATTCCTACCTGACGTACCTATCTATGGTCCTCAGATACCATGACAAAGACTTGAAGCCTATAACATTTATGATCCATAACTTATGCTCGAACGAGCACTTAGTCCTTCATACTTTTTCACCACTTGGCCCAAGCTCGCTCCGCGCAGAGACCACGCGAAGCAGGCTCTGATACCAACTGTGACGGCCCCACCTCCCCCTAGGGCGTACCCCAGGTTTCGGCGGGTCGCCTGCCCAGCTCTCGCCAGGACCCACTCACTCAATACGTAAGAAAATAAAGTTCACGCCAAAAGTAAGTTCTATGTACTCTATAATAGCTCCAAATGTTGCATAAACTAGTACATCAAGTCATACATACCATGAGTATCGGAAAGTAAACCCTCGAAAAGCTGATAACTACAACCACCACGATAACTATATACATCTTACTAGTCAACTTATAACAAGGATAAATTCAACTATTCTCTAATCAAAAGACTAAACACCTTTCCGAGCGATCCCCGCGTCGGCCCCCTGCTAAGGAAAACAAATGGAATGGGGTAAGCTATATGCTTAGTAAGTAAACAGGGGTAAAACGGTAAAGTTCACATTCAACTAAGCATATAAAATCCAAATATTTCACATCAATACAGGAATGTAACATCACAATGGTAGGATACGGGTTGGCTCCAAAGCCAAGTCGTTTGCCATGCGTGACCTCCTGTCGACACTCCGTCGACCATAAATAAGGTCCGTAGAACTCCACTTGTACTCCCACCTAACACCTTATCACCCTCACTGGCCAGTCACCTCACAAACTTGCTTGAGCGAACGAAATTGAGCTTGGTTCACAAGCTCGGGTCACAAACTTGGTTCACATACTCGGTGAACCGGATTCACAAACTTGGTGACCTCAGACTAGGCTGGACTGACTTCGACCAAGCCCTAACCGGCTCGAATAGTCCATCTAGGTCTTGAGATCGACCTCAAACTCACAAACTTCACAAAATTACCCAAAAGTCACCCCGAGCTACCAGCTCGAGGGTTTTAGTTCCAAAATGGTTCATATACATATGCCATGTACAAATACGTGTGCAAATTAGGGTTTAGGTCGAGTGCGATAAAGTACACCCTCGCCTATCGTACCCTTTTCATACATATCAAAACACATCAGCAAGGAACACGTAAGAATGGCCTGAATACTTACTCAAATTACAAAAAAGGTACAAGAGCAGAAATCACGTCGTGCGTTTTAACTAGTAGTAGGCCCCACCAGCTCCGCCTAGCTCACCACGGTCTGAAATAGAAGATTGCCTCATATTATATCACAAACGGCCACTAACATGTCCAAAACAAGCCAAACGGTAAAATCGGCACATGCAAGTGTGGAAACGGCAAAATGGACACGCGCGCGCGCGCGGAACGGCAAACGGAAACTGCCAAATCTGCCATCACAAACCGTTTTGATCAAAAGTTAGGCTAGAAATATCGGATCAAGGGGGATGAGATACCATTTCGCAGCTACAAGGAAGGGCTACAACTTTTATTTAAATATCTCAACCCAGATCTCAATAGGTATTGGTCAAAAATGCACGAAATAGTTCCAGCCATCTCATGTCGGTTTATCAAACAGGCCCTGTTTGAAAGACCGTAACTCACGGCTCAGAAATCGAAATCAAGAAATTACAAAGGCGTTAGAAAGCTCATTCATAAGGCTATAACTTTCATGTTTGGACCAAAAGCTGAATCACTACGGAGCTTGGAGGAAAATGGGTCCAAACATTCCTGTCAGAACTGTCCAAATTCGAAGGCAGTTCTGACAACCGATCTTGTTTCGGTCATAACTGAAGCTACGGAACTCGGATTTCGATGAACTCTATACCGTTTCGAAGCTAAGACCAAGATATGCATTTCTGATGAAGAGGTCACCACCCAGTTCGTACGTTATCAAAACGGACAGAACATGGTCAGAGGCTAAAACAAGAAACACGGCAGAATGCTGAGTTTAGAATAGATGCGACCATTTTGGCCATAACTCAGGCTACATAGATCCGTTTGAGGTGTTCTTGGTTGCGTTGAAAATATAAGACAAGGTACTAAAACTTTCATGTTTTGGAAAATGGCTAAATCAGCACGGATCATAGTGAATAAACACGGTCAATTGGATGAACTGACGAAAACGGATCACTGGAAATATCCTAGGGCAGCAAGGGTATTTTGGTCTTTACATAGGCTACGTTGCTCCGATTGAGCTGAAATTTTGTAGGCACCTATAAAATATCATTATCTACAACTTTCATGTTTGGTTATAAGGCCAATTCGCCCTCTACAATTGTCAAACAGAAACGGACAGAACTGGAACCTAGAATTTCAGAAATCTGGATTCCAAGCATATAAGTGCTAATCCTCACAAATTGAACTTGAAACACCCCTCCTACCTCCTATACATGTTATATACATCATATACCATCCATACAATAAATATGAGAAGGAAATTATTCAAACCCTGACTTAAATACATCAACCCCAATCATCCAAATCCATTTGATATAAGCATAACAAGCAAAATTACATGCTACTACACAACTCAAACATGGTTAAGGGAAAAGAAAAGTTAGTCAGCCATTATACCTCAAGACAAGAGCTTTCAAGAGCTATCCTTCACTTCCCTTGGGAAAATTTAGCTCCTTAAGCTTCCCAAGCTTCCAAACTAATGATTAATCGGTTTAGTTTTTCTTGTTTTCACTCATTCAAGCTCAAACCAAGATTGATTGAAGTTTCCTTTTCTCTTGTATTTCCTCCCTCAACTCACGGCTGATATGCAGAAATAATGGAGGAAATAGGTTGGTTTTTGGTGATAAATATGGTTTAAATTAGTTAGTCAACCATCCAATGAAATACCGCCACTTGTCGCCACCAATTCCATTCATTTTTTTCCCTTCTCTCTCTTGGTATTTAAAGTCAACAATTGTGGCTGATGTATGAGATATTTTGAGGGTTAATTAGCTGTAATAAAATAAGAAGATTAAGGTAATAAAGTAGGTATCAAATAGTGTTCAATCGATAGCGCGCGACACCCGTCGGTCCGAGCCGTTTTTCCTTAAATCGCATATACTTGAGTTTTAACTTCTAATCACTAACTTATTATTATCACTTCTAATCATATAATATTTCCTCATCCAAAAGTCACTCTTACCTACCAAATTTGATCATCACTCCGTACCGAATAGTCACACTACGGAAAAACGTGAAAACCCTAATTCGCTCTAACTTGGAAACGGACAACGAAAACCCTTACTTCTATATTCATTTACACTTATTATGGGGTGATTGGGTAGTAGGGCCATAATAAATTAATAATTTCCAAATAAAAGGGCATTTTTAAAAAAAACGTGAGGGTTTTACAATTCCACAAATTGAATTTAGGGTTTCGGTTGAAATATGAGAAATTTGAGAAAACAGTCAGTCACAAGTGAAACTAGGGTTTTGATTAGACTTTTAGGGTTTCCAGTCTTATAAAATAACACAAGGTTTTAAATCAAACCCAAAGCAATAACTTTAGTTTCTTCTTTAAAACAAAATAATGTTTGAAAATAAAAATAAACGAAAGAAACCGTAATATCCTCCTTGAGACTAAACAAAAGATGATCCTAAAAGTTGGGGTATCACACTGTGCTTACTGCGGGGAAGGATCCCTACGTTGGACAAGTTGAGGAGATGGGGGGTTCGGGGCCCTTCCCGTTGTTGGTGTTGCCAGGATCCTAGGGAGGAGGACATGGAGCACATTTTTTGCACTGGGGAAGGAGCAAGGCTAGTTTGGCGCCACTTTGAGATGCATGTGGGAGAAATGGAGAGGGTGCATACGGTGCGACATATGGTGTGGCTTTGGTGGTTACGAGGTGGGCATAATATCAGTTTGACATTTTTGTATTGGATCCTACCGGCGGTGGTGTGCTGGGAGTTGTGGAAAGCACGGAATAGGGGGTGTTTGAGGGTCAGGGAGACGGTGAATCGGATTGTACAGCTACTACGAGACATTTTGCAGTCACGATTCCCGGGTATGAGAGGGGTAGAATCTTCATGGGAAGCATTGCTTCATGCTGTGGCCCACTGCCAGAGGCGGGGGGTCATTCAACCGATTCACTGGGTCTCGCCGCAAAGGGGTGGAAGTTGAATTCAGATGGGTGTTCGCGGGGGAACCCAGGGTTGAGTGGAGGGGATGGGCTAGTGCGGGACTGTCATGGGAATTTTGTTTTCGGTTACTCAGCATTTTTTGGGACGATGAGCAGCCTGCACACAGAGTTACGTGTGCTCCTACTGGGTGTGAAATACTGTGTTGCCCGAGGGATCCAGGAGTTACATGTCGAGTCAGATTCACTTATGTGACGGTCCCACCTCACCCTAAGGTGAACCAAAGGGTTCGGCGGACCGCCTGCCCAACTCTCGCCAAGACTACGGAGTCGATTCACACAAACCCAACATAGTACGCGTGATAGGACCCAAAGAAAAAATTAACAATCAGAAACTGCTTAGGTGAGAACATGCCTACCAAACCATAAAATCATAGTCTCAACGAAATACATTTAATAGACAAGGTTAAACACTTATACATATATTTACATTGAAGTCTTGAACAAATTAACCTACAGTGCGATCCGAGGTACTCATACTACACAAAATACAATTAGGGCTTCATTTTCAAAAGAGTTTAACAACATGACATATATACAAGCTTGACCCTTTTCCTCCAAAATCGTGATTCCCAAGTTTGTCCCCTGTAAGGAAAACAAAGGCAACAGAAAGGGGTGAACTTACGCTCAATGAGGTACCAAACATATAGGGGTAAAATCATGGCCTTTCACGTTTAATCAATCAGATACATATACCAGATACAAAGGAAAGCATTTAGACACAGTGATTCAAAGGGAAAGGATACAAGTGGCTCTCAGGAGCTAGATTTCCATTTGCAGTACTTGATCCGAACCCGTTGACTCTCTGTCAACGTAAATAGAGCCAACATATCCATAGATCCCACTTTACACCAATTTTCGTCCACCAAACATACCTCTACCAGGCCCAAACTCCATTCAGGAACAGTAATGGTAATACTCGAGTATACCGGAATCAAGAGTCTCAATACCCAAAGATTCCCAAAACAGACTACCGTGGTTCGTTATCTAATCGACCAGGCCCTTGCCGGCCCGACTTGAGTAACTAGCCACAGGTGTTGAGTTCAGAGGTCACAGAAAGGTCGTTGGATACCAGCCTCCAAACGACGTCCGAATAGACTCAGATACAGATAACAGATTTCACAGTAAATAGGCATATGGACAGACAAGAGAAATAGTGTGATAAAGTACACCCTCATCTCAAACAGAATAAACAGATAGTGCAGTCATTTAAATCGCAGATTGCAGGGGCAGAAACCAAGTTAAACAGCAAATGAGGGGAGTGGTACACTCACCGGTTCAAGTACAGATACTTCAAAAGTTTTCACTTCAAACTGGCTTTAATCGCCAAGAAACCCTAAAATCATCAAAGTAAAACAATTGAAGGTTTCACATCCAAAATCGAGTAAACGGAATGCACAAGTGAGGCTCGACTACATGTCGTACGCTTTTTCAGGTTAAGTACTAGTACAAAAGAATAAAATATGACTTTTGAGCAAAAAAATAACAGTTGGTCCTAGAGTTACAAACAACCCCCAAAACCCTTCATTTGTACTAAGATCAACTCAATTGAAGGAATCGCGTAGCCCTAAAATTTTAGGCAGCATGCCCTCTATATTTACCTATTTTCCCAGCCACTTATGGCTTCATTATTTTCCTCAATCAATCCCAAAGTCATACGCAATATAAATTCATCACAACAGCCATTCAATAGGCTCAAAGTCATTCAAGTACAAGATTTAGGTAGGAAAATGACCGGAAATGAGCTTTAAGCTAAGGAACCAAAAAGGCAGATTCACCGCTACTTAGCGTATCGGACACAACCAAAGATACGCTTATCAGATTGGGGTAAATTTATACCGTTTCAAAGCTAAGACAAAGGCCTACAACTTTTATGAAGACCACTCAGTCCAGTTCTCACCCTATCTAGGTCAAATTTACCAAAACAACCCCAGATTTTCCAGTTCGAAGTTTACTGTGAAATTTAACTAGCAGTCCTGATTCATTCAATCATATCTCAGCATATACGACTCCAATTCAAGTGATTCCAAAGCCATCTGAAAGCTAAGATACAAGGCTATAATTCTAAAGAAGACATCGACAATCAAATCAGTAGTATTCCCGGTCAAACTAACCAATTATAGAAGCTGATTATCAGTTTCGGACAGAAACAGGGCAGCAGGGGTATTTCGATCTTTTCACAGGCTAAGTTGCTCCGATTGGGCTGAAATTTTTCAGGAAATTATAAAACATCATTCTCTACAACTTTCATGTTTTAATCCAAGGTTAATTCGGCCTCTAACTAGGAGAAAAAGTTCCGGACAGAATGGGGTTAATTGAAACCCTAATCTGGAATTTTCCGCACAAAGTGAAAATTTTCCGCAATTAGCTACAATTTATGCACCATAGCTTCATTCTAGACTATCCCAAGCCATCATCCATGGCCACACAATATTCAACATATAAAAACAGAAAATTCAAGAATAAATATAAAATTCACCAATCTCTACCAAAAATCAAGAAATCTTCCACAAAATCACATCTTTAACCAACACAAGTCATCAATTTAACATTATCAAGACCAAATATGGAATTCCTTAGCTACTCACCTTGCAACCTCAAGCAAGGAAGCTATTTAGCACCACTTTCTTCCAACCCGCTTCACCAACTTCTTCAATACTACTAAGAGAAGGATTTTTATGGAGCAAATCAAAGTTTTAACGGTTAGATTATAGGATTGAGCAAGATTGGATGAAGAAAGTTGGAGGATTTTCTTTTCTTTTCTCCTTGAGAGAATCGGCCAAGAGAGGGGAAAATAAGATGGTTTTTGGTCAATTTTTGGGTTTTAATAAAGTTAGTGAATAGTGGTCAAAATCCAAGAACCAACCACTTCGCGACACCTAGCACCTTTTTAATTCAAAGCTATCCTTTTTGTCTCTCTATCCTTAATCCAACTAAGCAACCTCTAATTATGTCCCAACACCTAGTAAATTAATTCCTGTATACAAAACTTAACCTAATTGGCCGAATTTTATCGAACTTACCGCACTAGTGGGTCCCACATCCGGTATACACTTTTAAAATCTTATAAACTAAATTATACTAGAAAAATGATTTAAAAACCATATTTACGCATAACAATTATTTTTAAAATTTTTTTGAATAAAGAAAATGAGGAAAAAGCGTGCAATTAAAAGAAAATAAAACCTAGAAATTAAGAAATTACGGGTCCTCACAACTTACACTCATTCGGATCGTTCAGGGGGATAGTGCTTGTCCATGGAAGTTGCAGAGGGAGCTGGAGGATTTGCTTCAGTTTCGTCTATGTTTCCTAACGGTCTCGCATTGTTATAGGGAGGCGAATTCACCGGCTGATCGGCTGGCAAATTAAGGTGTCAACTTTGAGGCAGGACAGGTTTTCACTACCTTTGCGGATCTGCCACGATTGGTTAGACGGGATATTAGAATGGATAGGTTGGGATTCCCAACGTTTCGTAGAAAAGTAGCTGGTCATTAGTGCTGGCGGTTTCATCTCATGTATGCATGATTTCTGATTAATAAAAGCAGTTTTTTTAAAAAAAAAAAGATAAAAAAAAGGAAGTTGATTCTAAATAGAAATAGATTTTTAGTTTCCTTATAGATTTAGTAAACCTATTTCTCTATATATAACTTATGCTAACAAGACAAATGAACATCAATTGGGTTGTGTGAGATTTTTATGAAAAATCTAGAGAAAAAGTAAAAAGTAAAAATCGGCCAAAAGAAAAGGAGTATTCGACTCTCCATCTCCTCTCTTTGATTGGATTTTTCCTAGTTAGAAAAGTTAGGGTTTCTTCATCCTCTCAAATAGCTTGTGTGTTATAGTCTTGACTATAAATTAGCACTATTCTGACTAGACAATTTCTACCTTGGAGGTTCAAGTTAAGCAAGTTTGTGTCGATCACTATTAGAGGCTGTACACACATGTAAATTCAAATAGAATGCTAAGGATTTCGCACACAACCAATCTCCATAGTTTAAAGAAGATTTTCTACAATCTTGAGGTAGTCTTTTTAACTCACAATTACATGGCAATTTATCCAAGATGACCTGTAATAAGGAATCAAAATTCAAAATTTTTCGTTTGTTCTTACCTAAATGATTACTTATATTAAGTCACAAGTAACCGATTTGAAGTAGGAAAACCTAATATTAACTATAAATAGGGTATTTCTCTTTCTAGACAAAGGACTGATACAACATGTTATTGGAGAAAGTTTGCATCAAATCTCACTCAAGTTATCATCAAGTCCTTTAGTTCTTTAAAGGGATCTACATTCTTCGACAGTCAAGATCTCAGAGTTTGTCAAATCTATCAAATTCTTGGAGTTCTACATCATCTTTCATATTGTCAAAGACTTCAAGTCCTTGAAGTTCAGCAAGATCTTCACATTCTTTAAGTCCCCAAGTTTTATTAAATCTTCAAGTCAATCTAGTCAAAGGAATAGATCGCAAGATGTTGTTCCTCAAGGTCTGTACAATCTCAAGTGCTACTAAATCTTTAAATTCTCCATAGATCAAGAGATGTTTTTCCTTGGGATTTACTCGAGTGTACTAGAATAAAAGTTTTCGACAATCTTCCATTAATTATCAAATTACTATAGGTGCATTCTGTGAGACCCCAACCTGACCCTCTTTTAGAAGGGCCGTAATCGAGCCTCTATCTGGCTCTCGCTATGGCTTAAATACTAAAACATAAGCATGATTAAATTTTGATCCAAATTGATGAAATTAATTACGAAGTTTTAAATCCCAAATATAACATTGCAGCTAATAAGATGAAGTCTCAAAGTACTAATACAAGCTAAAAGCATCTAAATAAGAAATTAAACCATATATGCCTTATTCTATTGTACGAAAGATTGCAAACTTGCAACAATATTTAAATACCACTGCTAGTTGAGATTCCTAAATCTTGTGGCTACTTCATCATAGTCATGTTGACAAAACATTTTATTAAGAGTGATCTAAAAGCTTAGTGAGTCCACGTGATTTTGTGTGCAAGTGTATCTTTAAAACATTTCATAAAAAAATATTTTTCAATCTTATTTCTAAAATCATGAGCAATGACATGATACAAAAAGAGTGGTAGTAGTACCAACTTAGTAACAGTAACATGCAATTATCATATCCCATGAAATACTCAAAAATCAAATAGCAGTATATCTAAGAGATAATCAATCATCAAGTATAGAGTTGTTACCATAGATCTGCTACCCCTTATATTACCGTAAGTGCGATTTTCAACTCAACACTCCGAAGTTAGACACATCTAGAATCAATGTTTTAAAACCTGGACCGTCAATTGAACCGGTGAAGTGAAAGGGTCGAGATTCAACCGGTCGGATCGGTTCGACTCGGGTTCAATAAATTTTTTAAAAAATAATTTATATAAATATATATATTCACAAAATAAGACATGCAATGGACCAATTTAAAACTTTATATGATGAAAAGTTTACTATTTTTGAATAACTTGGATTTTCAAAAATAAATTTTTTAAATTATAAATTGAAACAAATAAATTCCATCTCAATTTCAATTATATCTACCAAAAAAATCTTAAATCCAACCCAAAAATATCAAAATATTTTGAAATTATACAAAATTCACGTCTATGAGAATTTAGACATTGTGAACTTAAATTTTAATTTACGTTTTTGAGATTTAGAGATTGCAATTTAAAAAAGGAAGTTTGGAGTTTGAAAGAAGTCAAGAGAATCGAAAATAGAAATGCAAACTTGATAAGAAACAAAAAATGAGATAAAAGTGAGTGGTTGTGGCATTAAATAATTTGGGTTAAAGAAAAATAATTCTTTTCTAACTTTTTTCAATTTAATGGACAAAAACAAAATTAAAAGATGGAAGAAAACATCAATAAATTAAAATTGAAGAGGTTTGATTAAAAAGGGAGTGACAAAAGAAAAGAGGAGAGAGAGAGATAGAGAGAGAGAGTTGAAGATTAAAAAGAAAGAGTCATGAGAGGATGAGATTTTATAAAAAAAATGGAAAAAAGAAATATGGATGTTTGTTTTATATAAGTAAGTTATCAAAAAAAACTAATAAGATGTGATGGTGCAATGGTTACTACATTGATCTTCTATTACAAAGGTCTTGAGTTCGAATCTTGATAGCTGCATTTTGCAAAACTTTAAAATAAAAAAAAAAGGAAACTTGGAAACCGGTTCCATCCGGTTCAACAGTTTTCATGGGTTTGGCCGGTTTTGACCGATTTTCTGACAAAGTCAACTTTAACATAGAACCTGACCGGTGCCATGGCCGGTTCGCGGTTCAACCGGTCGGTTCGATTTTCAAAACACTGTCTAGAATATGTCTTTTGATCTCCGCCCATATCCTCAGTAGACACTATGCTCCTACACGCAGGGTTGCGATGTTAAGGTGAGCTAAGATCAATTGACCAAGCCTAGTGCTGGCTCAATCACATCCTAAACGCACTCAAGACTCTGGCCTTCAATCAAGCAGAATCACATGCACATGCGCATTTAAGAAATACACGGTATTCATAATATTTGGTCATAAGTAAAGTAACAATCATGATAACAAAATCCTATATAAATATGAAATTTCAAGTTGTGAACTTGTTGATGATTAGTGATAGTTCCAAAGCAATGTAAGAGGGGAGTGAATTAAGTAAATTCAATTTCTAGTCAAATTATAGCAATTTTTGTCCAATTTAAATTTATCAATTTTCTAAGTGATCACACAAGTGAGTAAGTGAAAATTAATAAAGATGAGAAAGATAAAACAATGAAGATCACACAGACAAGTGGTCAACAAAAATAAAAAATAAGGGAGAGAAAAGCAAACCAACAAACTTCCATGTTCCTTCAAAACTTGAAATTGAATCCACTAATAGTTTTTTCAATTGTTGATCAAGCTAACCAACTTGTACAGATAAAGACTCACTCCTTACTCACCTTAAAACTTTTTAGTTGAGTCACAGAGTTTTACAACTTACTCAAGTTAACCCTCAACTATGCAACAATTGAAAGCTTATTCAGCCAATTAAGAACTACTCTAATGAACTCTTCCTCACAAGTATACAAGTGTACAAGGAGTATTTACTGGCTAAATCACTCAAAAAGGCTTGTATATAGAGTGGGCTAAATTGTTTGAATTTTCAGACATTACTCCTTATATAGATACTAAAAAATGATAGTAGATATAGCTCCTACAGTCATACATTAAATGTAGATGAAACAAGCCGTTAGACATATCGAACATCCGATGGTTTATTATCTGTCTGATATTAAGTGTCCGACAAGTCTTGAAGAATTTCTTTATTAAGTCTTTCAGAAGGCTGATAGATGGTTCTATACGTCCGACAAGTGTCTAGAGACTTTGGTTTTGTGCTTCAAATTTTTTGGATGGCCAATGTTATTGCCTTACATTAGATCTCTGCATTTGATCCCTTTCATCTTCCTTTGGACGTCATTTCCTTTAGTGCTACGTCTAAGAGCTACATCCGATAGTGAATGTAGTTTTTTTCGTTTTTCATTTGAAATTTCGATCCTATACTGTGTGTTCGATGGATAGTGATAACTATTATTTCTTCTTGATTTTCTTTCCTTTTCTTTTCAATGGACTAAATACTTATTCTAACAAATTTCTCACAAAAATCATTAGTCCGAATCATTGTTTTGTTTCATTAATCATCAAAACTAAGGAATTGACAATCCAAGGTCAACACTCTCCCCCTTTTTGATGATAACAAAGGAAATGATAATTTTTTCAAACTAATTCAAATGAACTCACCCTGTGACAGAGTATTATAAATAAAACTGAAAAAGTCTAAACTCAAATCTGCCCCTTAGAATAAGCATAGAGTTTAGAAAGTCTAAACTCAAAACTCCCCTTTAGAATATGCATAGAGTTGAGAAACATCATAAGTCATCATCATTTCATTTTTCTCCCCTTTTTGTCATCAATCAAAAATTAACTAACTATGGTCATTTTACAAAAATTTGGGTAGAGTTTTCCCTTAAAAATGGTTTAATTCCTCCTGCCAAGAACTCCCACCATAGCTCAAAGCAAGCATAGTTGAAAAATTCATGTAATCTCAGGTAGTGCAATCAATATTCGTGGTTCAAATAACACTCGCCATGAACAATAAAGTTTAACATAGTAATTACAAAGAGGATGTCCAACTTGTGAATTAAGATAAATTAAGATGCTCCTAATGCAGCTATATGAAATGATCCTAGGTATTCTAATGCAACTACTAAATATTTTAAGTGATCCTAGCGTGAGGGTTGGTAAGGAAGGGCTCATTGAAATAGCTCTAGCATGTCATTATTGGTCTCTTCATCATCACTATGAATCTTCTCTTGTTGTAGTTGAGTTGATGGACCCTGGGTTTGGTGAGATGAACTTGTGCCCTCTTGATGCTTGCCTTGCATTGGAATAGGCATTTGTTGAATTTATTCTTGAGGTGCACTCATCAAGAGATTCTTCTTGTTCTCAAACTCCATTTGTGGCATCGAGGTCATGGCCATATGTAGCTGTGCTTAAGGAAAAGAATATGGTTCTTTAGCCCTCTCAAAAGGGTTACCACTTGATCTGTACAAGTAAAGGTAAGAGATAAGGAACTTGGACCAATAGGATGAGAGATGGATGGTTGAGACTCCAAGCGACGATGTTTACAAGGGGCCTGAGAAGGTGGAGAAGGAAAGGATGGATCATGAGTGTGTTTAGTACATCTGTCCGAAACGGGTTTCCTCATAGTACCAAGAGCCATCAACGGATTTGAGATTTTTGTGCTCAAAATAAGCTTTAGTATAAAATTGAGCAGATTTTTCATGAAGAGAGCAGCTAATGAGGGGAATATTAAAAATGATTGAAAATAAAATTGAGCAGATTTTACGAGTGTCGGTGTCAATTTTATTCATAAATGACACATGATAAATAAAATCAATTCATATTTTCTTCATAAAGCAATAAAAGAGATAAAACTCTACTTTGTTGGCATCAATTTGATGTCCACTAGTAGGCATCAAATGGCTGCCAATAAGAGTAAAAATACGAGGTGTAAGAGCTGTAACTCATATAAATCAGCTTCGTGTAGGTTATTAAATTTTGTTTTGAAATAAGAAAACAATTTATTTGTGTTAAATGATTTCAGGGGTTTGAAATTCTTTATAGGGAAACAAATTGGCAATCTGACTTCTATATGACTCCTCAATTTGCATATTAAAGATTTGATTGATAATTTGAGGAGTAAGATGAATGTTGATGTGGTTGACACAAGAAAGGACATCTAATTTGGTTTCACATTGCCTAAAGTTTGCATAAAATTGATGAGCCATCTCAGGATAAACCACATGAGGGAAATGCAACAAACAAGACCATTTTGGAAAGCAAATTTTTTAAGAATCCATTGAAGATTATATCTACGGAAATTAGAGACGTTTACAGATATTTGAACAATAAAACCCATTTGAGAAACCCAAGTATACCTCTCTTTGATAGCCTCATCAATGAATTTTGGTAATTGTGTTGTTGTTGAACACCTTGAGCACTTTGAGCATCAGCTTCCCATCTTCTAGAAGATCTTTGACCCATTTGTCTACTATTGGAAGCATCTCCACAACCAGCCGCATGACCGATAGAAGTTGAGCCTCCTCTAATTTTCACTATGATGCAATGTGATGAAATAAATGCATAAACTTTCTTAGTAGATGTATGGGCGTGCAAGGTATCGGTGTGATGAAATATGATGCAAGGTAGTGAATGAAACTCCACGAAACTACTTTATAGACAATTTTAAAATTTTGGAAAATGGGGGATTTTTTAGATTTTGAGAATCTGATATGTTTTTGATGAAATTTTGTTGTAAAAGGATGTTTTAATGTGCATAAAACTCAGTTCTAGAATCAATTTTGTGCAACAATGGTAAAATATGGATGAATTTGAGGGAGGAAAAATCTAGTGTTTAAGGTCACTTGTTCAAAGGTTTCGAGGGACATTAGCAAATGCGCATCCGAAGTTCTATAAACTGAGAAACTCAACTGTTTGTCACTCAAATATACTGCATTAGTTGCCAATATTTCATTAATCTCCAACCTTTTGAGGCATATAGCATGTACTAGATGACATCAACAGTGTTGGAGGAGGGGTTGGAATAGCGAGTGCAAAGAACTAGCAAATAATTGGGTAAAAAATACAAAAAAAAAAAAAAATTTGGAACTTATATCTTTTGGGGAGAGATCAAATTCTAGATGATATTAAACAACAATTTTTGATAAGGGTTATAGTAAAGGTCGGCAAAGCACTAGGAATGGCGATGGTGAACAGTAAGGGAAAGTGGGAAGAGATGGATGTTAAAAATGAAATTATTTTTTTGCTTTTCCCTCATAAATGCTGATAAACCATCATTTTTTTCAAAGAAAAAACCATTAGTAAAAGTTGCATTTGAGAAACCAATAGTCATTTGGGTTATTCACCACCAAAGACATTAAGTTTTGGTGGGGTAAGGGTCAAGGTTTTAAACCTTGTCTCCAATAACTTATCATAATACGTGATTTTTTCAAATTTATACAAGCGCTGCGTAATGCACTCATCTGATTCGATGGTAGTTTATGTGACGCCCCCACTTCTTCCTAAGGCGAACCAAAGGGTATCGGCGGGACGCCTGCCCAACTCTCGCCAGGACTCAGTACAATTCCCATTCAAGCTTAATACCATAATAACTAAAAAGACAAGACGAATTAAGAAAGAAAAGTCGCTTCCAAATATAAAAATCCAATCTTACACCACAAGTTCAAAATACATCCACTTTCCAAAATATACAACTTCCCAAAATATGTCTAGACAAATACATTCCAAAATTCTAGCCAAAAGAGCCATCAAGTATGCTTTTTCCACAATCCCTTCCAGTTCAGCTCTTGTTAAGGAAAACAAATCTAACGGGGTGAGCGGATGCTCCTGAGGCCAAGAAAACATGCAAAACACGTAGTTCAAATAACAATAACAGTTGAACAAGAATGAAAGCTGTAACATTCAAGTAATTTGTGAGGACCCGTAATTTCTTAATTTCTAGGTTTTATTTTCTTTTAATTGCACGCTTTTTTCCCATTTTCTTTATTCAAAAAATTTTTAAAATAATTTTTATGAGTAAATATAGTTGTTAAAATGATTTTTCTAGTATCGGTTAGTTTTTGAGAAATTAAGAGCGTATACCGGACGTGGGACCCGCTAATGCGGAAAGTTCGGTAAAATTCGGCCAGTTAGGTTAAGTTTTGGATACCGGGTTTATTTTAGCAGGTGTTAAGAGATAATTAGAGATTACCCAATGGATGAGAGTTGGAGCGACAAAAGGATAGCCATGCATTAATGAGAGTGACAAGTGTCACTTGGAGATTCAATCTTGCATTTGACCACTATTCACCACTTTACCAATTAATACAAAAATTGACCAAAATCATCTTCATTTGCAAGCTTCTTTGGCCGGCCATCTTCAAGAGAAAAGAAGAGAAAACTCTCAATTTTTCTTGCCTCCAATCTTGTTCAATCTCTTAGTTCAACCGAGTAAACTTGGATTTCCTCCAAAAAAACCCTTAGTTTAGTGATTGTGAGGTTGTTAGTGAAGTGGTTTGGAAGACCAAGGTGCTAAGTTGTCTCCTTTCTTGAGTTGATAAGGTGAGTAGCTAAGGAACCTCTCTTTTCTTCTTAATGATGTGTAATTAGTGGCTTGTAGTAGTCTAAGAGGTGATTTTGTGGGCAATTCCATGACTTTTGGTAGAGATTGGTGAATTTTTCTATTTATTCATGATTTTTCTGTTTTTATATGTTTAATATTGGTTGGCCATGGATGATGGTTGGGAATGGTCTAGAATGAAGCTATAGTGCGTAAATTGTAGCGAATTACGAAAAATTTCCACTTTGTGCAGAAAATTCCAGATTAGGGTTTCTATTTTTTCTCATTCTGCCTGGTACTGTTTCTCCTAGTTATAGGCTGAATTGGCCTTAGTGTAAAACATGAAAGTTGTAGAAAATGATTTTTTATAGTTTCCTACAAAATTTCAGCCCAATCGGAGCAACGTAGCCTATGAAAAGACCGAAATACCCCTGCTGCCCTGTTTCTGTCCGAAACTGATAATCAGCTTCTGTAATTGGTTAGTTTGACTGGGAATACTACTGATTTGGTTGTCGATGTCTTCTTAAGAATTATAGCCTTGTATCTTAGCTTCAAATGGCTTGGAATTACCTGAATCGGAGTTGTGTGTGCTGAGATATGCTTGAATGAATCGAGACTGCTAGTTGAATTTCACAGTGAGCTCCGAACTGGAAAATCTGGAGTTGTTTTGGTAAATTTGACCTAGTTAGGGTGAGAAATGGACTAAGTAGTCTTCATCAAATATATAGCCCTATGTCTTAGCTTTGAAACGGTATAACTTGCACTTCAATCTAATAAGCATAGTTTCAGTTATGTCCGATACGCTAAGTAGCGGTGAATCTGTCTTTTTGGTTCCTTAACTTAAAGCTCATTTCCGGTCATTTTCCTAGCTAAATCTTGTACTTGAATGACATTGAGCCTATTGAACGGCTGTTGTGATGAATTTATATTGCGTATGACTTTGGGATTGATTGAGAAAAATAATGAAGCCATAAGTGGCTGGAAAAATAGGTAAATACAGAGGGCATGCTGCCTAAAATTTTAGGGCTACGCGATTCCTTCAATTGAGTTGATCTTAGTGCAAATGAAGGGTTTTGGGGGTTGTTTATAACCCTAGGACCAACTGTTATCTTTTTGCTCAAAAGTCATATTTTATTCTTTTGCACTAGTACTTAACCTGGAAAGGCGTACGACATGTAGTCGAGCCTCACTTGTGCATTCCGTTTACTCGATTTTGGATGTGAAACCTTCAATTGTTTTATTTCGATGATTTTAGGGTTTCTTGGCGATTAAAGCCAGTTTGAAGTGAAAACTTTTGAAGTATCTGTACTTGAACCGGTGAGTGTACCACTCCCCTCATTTGCTGTTTAACTTGGTTTCTGCCCCTGCAATCTACGATTTAAATGACTGCACTATCTGTTTATTCTGTTTGAGACGAGGGTGTACTTTATCACACTCGTTCTCTTGTCTGTCCATATGCCTATTTACTGTGTATAATCTGTTAACTGTATCTGAGGGTTTGTTTGGATTGCGATTTATTTGTCAAAATATATTTGCTTACATCATCATTACAATTTCCAACGCACCTTTTTATCTTTCCAATTACCTTTTTATCTCACATACATCATATCACAAAAAGTGCTACAGTAAAAATATCTCTAATAATTCACAATCCAAACAAACTCTGAGTCTGTTCGGACGTCGTTTGGAGGCTGGTATCTAACGATCTTTCTGTGACCTCTGAGCTCAACACCTGTGGCTAGTTACTCAAGTCGGACCGGCAAGGGCCTGATCGATTAGATAACGAACCAAGGTAGTCTGTTTTGGGAATCTTTGGGTATTGAGACTCTTGATTCCGATTGTGATAACTCGAGAAAATCTTGAATAGACTTAGCCATTATTACCCTTATTTCGTAATTTGAAATATTATAGATAACAAACAATTGGTCAAATTCAATCACTAAATTTAATTATTCTAGAAATTGGGAGTTTAGAAATATCCTAGAATGATGTCAAAAAAAATAATAATAAAATAAATTAAAATTAAAATTAAAAAAATTATATGAATCAAATAAACATATGATATGCGTACCGTAATTTGTGTGATTTGAATATATTATAGTTGAACGAGCTACATGTCTAGTTAATTTCCTACAAAACCAAATGTGTGAGAATCTAATGGATTAAGGAAATACAAATAAAGTTAGGAGCTAATGTATAAAATAATAGAACTACAGCCTTAGTAAGCAAATAAATTAAAGTTAAAAGACGAAGTTACCCTTGGAACCTAAAGAATTAACCAGGCAGCCAAGCAAAATAAGTTATCAGCAATTTTACAATAGGAACCGAGTGGAAGTAAGGTAATCAAATGCTAACCAAAACTTGGGCGGTGATTGAGAAAAACCGAAGAGAAATCAGTTGCCAAATATAATTGGACAGTTGGCCTGAGTGGAACAGTCTAGTATTGTGTAGTACCAATTGGAAAAATTGACCACCGAATAGCATTTCCTTCTTCTAATTCTTAAGCCTTCTAAACAGAGAGATAAGTGAGTATAAGAGGAAAATATTTCTGATTCCTTTCTGTTTCAGCTTGCAACCGAGAGAGAGTGAGGGAGAGAGAGTTAGACATTTGCTAGCTTCATTTCTCCAGCTTGCAACCTCAAAACCGTGAGCCAAAACTGAGAGAGAGGGAGTGAAATCTTGGTGGTATACTTCACCTACCAGCCTCAACCAAATGAGAGTGAAGTAAATAGAAAAAAGAAGGAGAGCTGGTGCCGACCTTGAGGAACCGAAGCTAAGAAATCTGCCCGGTCTGCAACTTTTAAATCTTGAAAGACAGAGGTAAATTTTCTGTGATCAATCCTTATTTACTGAGTATAAATGAATATATATAAGCCGCAAGTTAAGTTTTAGCAGGGGAAAATGAGTTTCAACTGAAGAAAAGTTCTGGTTTAAGATTAAAATTGAAACTGAACTGAACCTGTTGGAACCGAGATGATTGATTAAGTTACAACATGTTGTCAGTGGAAAAATGGAAGAATGTTGTAGTAAATGCATGACAATGTTTAAATCTCCCATAAAGTGAAATTTAGCTATAGGAACTTGTGAAAGTTGGAACTTTGAGTTGAAAACAAAGAAAGAAACCTGCTGGAATTCTTATAGCATCATCCGAGAGAAAGGGACTGGATATGTAGCTTATCATTTGAGATTATGGAACAATTTTCATTTAAGAATTCAAGCTATTTGTTTACACTCTTGTGCAATCTGAGAAACTAAAGCAGAGTTGATAACTTAAGTGAGAATATTTGCAAGAATTAACCGGTGGTTCTGTCTAGCTAGCCGAGAGATGAAGTAAGGAAATTTTCCAATTTTCTTGACAGATTTTTGGGTTCCAAATTCCTACGTTGAAGCTGAATACCTTGCATAATTTTTTCTAGTTTTAGCATGCATGTTGGAGTTGAATGGGAACTGAAGTAGTTAATGGAGAAATTTCTTGTTTAAAAACTGATTGCTATCCAAAAACAATCACAGCTTGACCGAGAGAGAGAAATAGACTTCAGATCAGTTTTTCCTTTGAAATTCTGGCTGACAATTTTTATATTGATGATCAAGTTTACTTTGTAGTTGGAGAATCATCTTTTGCATGATGAGTTGGAGTTAAAACTGAAGAAAATTATGGAGAAAGCACCATATGTTAAATTGCTATACTGCTGGAAATTGTAATGTGTTGCTGGCCGAATTAGTTGAGGCTTTAGGTGGGATTCTTTTCTAAAATTGTGTGTTATTTGTTCTAGTTTGAGTGGGCAAATTATGAGCTATGTGTTTAGCATTTCAAGCAAGTATAAGATGGAGATTTGTTGAACAATTTGAATGATATTGCTGGAACTTATACTTGTTGGCCGAAACAGGGAAGAGATGAACTTTCGTTGAAGTTTTTAAACAAAAGCCTAAGATAGTTTGTTGTAACTATACATATAAATATATATATATATCCGTTTGTCGCATCTTAACCTTGTTTTGAATACTTTAAAGAATTTAAAACTTGAAGGGCTAGTGAAGTGGAACAAATAAGAATAACATGCAAACTAGAGTCTAGTTCAGTCTAAAAGGGAAGAAATAAAAGTTCCATCAGCTTTAATTATTAAGATTAGAATGAAATGATTTAATCTTAGTTCAAATATTTTATAAGATCTTAAAATTTATATATGTACATTAACCTTGTTTAAGAGCTACCAAACCTAATGGATTTTGAAGTAATATGGCTGACTTATGTTGAATGGTTGAATTGGTAATGAGATGAAGACTTATATACTGTTTTAGAAATTCTAAGGTAATTTGTTATGGCTATATACACGAAATGGCTCCTAATCACTTAAATTAGTTTTTATAATATTTAAGAGACTATAAAACTTGAGAAGTTAAGGTTGTGAAACAAAATTTAATTCACAAACAACCTAGAGCTTAGTTAGTCTTAAAAGGGAAAATGGAGTATTTATAAGCCATAATTAATACTGGATTGAGAAAGTATATTAGTTTAAACATTATACAAGTTTATAAACTTGGAATATATGTATATTTCTTTGGTTTCTGTTGAAATTTAATGCTTAAATTATGTTAAAATTGCTGGTATGAATGTCATACTTAAATGTATGGATGGTTTGAATAAAAGTCTTGTGGTTTTAAAAGAGAAAAAGGAGTTTTTCACAAGTGAAAAATGAGTTTCCAGATTTTCGGATTTCACTGACCAGTCTCAATAAAATGCTTATATCTTGGTGTAGGAAAATCCGATTGAGGTGCTGTCAGTGGCATTTGAAACTAGAATCATGGGCTTTGTTCTGTAAAAATTTCATATTTTTCCTCCATGTGTACTGCTGTCCGTGACTCCTCAAAGTAGGCTGTCCTGCTTGAATGTCCTGTTTCTTCAGGAAAATGAATTTTTGACTTGGATTGAATATTTGGCCTATTTGTGACTTGAATCTATGAAAAGTGTCTTCTGGGATGTGATAGTACTAAAAATCTATTTTACAACAGTATAACTTTCATAATTGTTTGATTTGTGGAACTCGAGTTGCGAATTTTTAAAGTTTACTGTTACTAATCATCTCCGTAGATTCCTGAAGCATAGAAACGGGCTTCTTGACTTTAAAACCTCAGACGGCCTACTTCCAACCTCTCACCTTGATTTTTCCACTTCCTTGACATCAAATATATCCCTATTGAACTTCTCTCGCTAATGTATCTCTCATTTACTCAAAGTTTTACTCTTTTAACAAGTTACCTTAATTAAAGCGGTCAAGACTTGTACTTAGCTTTTAGCCACCATTTCCGAATTTTCAAGTGAAGCTTACATGCTAAAATTGTCTTGTGTGTGGATGACATTGAGCCTAGTGAAAGGCTATTGTGGTAAGATTATTTGTGTGTGATTTTAGGACTGAATTGAGAAAAATAATGAAGCCATAAATGGCTGGAAAATAGCTAAATACAAAGGGATATGTTGCCCAAATTTTCACTCGAATGTGAGACGTGTATACTCGCAGTTTGAGTGAAGATTTGAGGTCGAATTGAACTCAAATCGTCTAGGGTATTCAAGTCTTCGCTCATAGAGGTATATAAGTTAGAATTCGGCCGAACCTTGTAACCTTGGAAAAATGAAAGTAACGACTAATAGAAATACGTTTTCCTCCTCTCTTCGACTCAAATGGGAATTTCAAAGTTTAATTGCTTCAAAGTTTCAAAGTTTTAAGAGCGAGCATGAGTTTTACGAATATTTCCAAAATGAGTTTCAATTACTTGATTTTCTTTAAAAGAAACTTGAACCCTAATTGATTTCAAGTTCTTAATGACGTTTTATCGCAGAGTTGAACTCCACACAAAGAGTAATACCTGACCGTGATTCGTAAAGGCACTACATCTTTGGTGAGTGTTCCACTACCTACTACCCATTATGTGAAATATCTGAATATTTGAAATACTTGATTTATGACTGTTGGAGCCAAATACTGTTTTGATAAAATAGAGGCGAGCGTGTACTTTATCGCACTCGACCTCCCTTGTTTTCCAATGAGTCTCTGTATACTGTTATTATGAGATGAGATTTCGCTATATACATGACTGTGTTTGAGTTGTTTGGGTGATATCCCATCAACGACTGCTACTGTTTGGGTACCTAACCTCTTAGGTGAGTCGGTTGTATCGAGCCAGCAAGGGCTTGGTCGAGAAGGCCGATAAACCTTGGGGACTGATGTTTGGAGGTCCCTGGTGAAGTATAGCCGTTGAGCTTGCTTGTTGTGTTGCCCAACACCACCAGTGGTAAAATTCTCGACTTGATCCTGTTTCTTTGGAATCTTGGATTCCTGGTATACTCGAGTATTACCAAACTACTGTTTGTGGCGTGCGGGCCCGGTAGGGGGTTGATTGGTGGACGGAGATTGGTGA
Source organism: Coffea eugenioides (assembly GCF_003713205.1). Classification (NCBI taxonomy): domain Eukaryota; kingdom Viridiplantae; phylum Streptophyta; class Magnoliopsida; order Gentianales; family Rubiaceae; genus Coffea; species Coffea eugenioides. The sequence goes on along the minus strand of NC_040036.1, from coordinate 53,200,015 downwards.
AAGCGGTGTTCTACGGACTTGCATTTTATGAATACAAACGTTGACGGAGAGTCAACGGATCCAGTTATGATCAAGCTCCAGTGGTTATTGGCTTTTGAAAGCCACCCGTATCCTTTAATTGAACTGTGATTAAATTACTGTCTTACTGTACGGAGTTTATTTGATTATTTTGTGACCTTATTTGGCTATGTGTTTAATCATTTTACTTGGAACCTTACTGGGCGTTAGCTCACCGCACTCCCTTTGTTTTCCTTAACAGATCGGGGATGGATTTGATCAAGAGCTTTCTTAGCTTTACATTGTTTTGGACTTGTATTTGAGAGTGTAACCTTTTACTTAAGTAGACCTTACTTTTGACTCCTGTAAGTTTAAACCTATAAGTTCAACTCTTGTTATGTAAGTTGACTTTTGGTTATAGGTATACTAAGCTTTTGGAGAATTGGTGAAGTGATTATATTTTATTTTGGGTTACACTCCCTTGCATGGAAGATGTTTCGTCCGCTTCATTTGAGTTATTAGTACTTTGATCGACTGAGCCCCGGCGAGAGCTGGGCAGGCAGTCCGCTGATACCCTAGGGTTCGCCACTTGTACTACAAATGGAAATCTGGCTCCTGAGAGCCACTTGTATCATTTCCCCTTGAATCACTGTGTCTAAATGCTTTCCTTTGTATCTGGTAAATGTATCTGATTGATTAAACGTGAAAGGCCATGATTTTACCCCTATATGTTTGATACCTCATTGAGCGTAAGCTCACCCCTTTCTGTTGTCTTTGTTTTCCTTACAGGGGACAAACTTGGGAATCACGATTTTGGAGGAAAAGGGTCAAGTTAGTATATATGTCATGTTGTTAAATGAATCCCTAATTGTATTTTGTGTAGTATGAGTACCTCGGATCGCACTGTAGGTTAATTTGTTCAAGACTTCAATGTAAATATATGTGTAAGTGTTTAACCTTGTCTATTAAATGTATTTCGTTGAGACTATGATTTTATGGCTTGGTAGGCATGTTCTCACCTTAGTAGTTTCCGATTGTTCATTTTCTTTGGGTCCTATCGCGCGTACTATGTTGGGTTTGTGTGAATCGACTCACTGAGTCCCGGCGAGAGCTGGGCAGGCGGTCCGCCGAACCCTTTGGTTCGCCTTAGGGGGAGGTGGGGCTGTCACATAATTCACAATTGACAATAAAACACACTTGTTAAGGATACATGACCTCTCAAGAACTAATTTCCACTTGCTCGATTCAGAACCTCCACGAGTTGACACTCCGTCAATCGGGTAGGTTATATTCCGTAGAACTTCCCTTACACGTTCCCCGTTCACCGTTACTCCCCCTGCTCCGGGCCCGCACTTCTTTTATATAAGGCGGTACTACTCGAGTATGCCAAGCGAGATCTCTCCAATAGATCAAGATTATACACTTTTTCCATGACTCACCAAACTTCTCGACCAAGCCCATGCCGGTTCAAGTCGCAAGGTCGGCCAATGAGATTTGGGCGTCCCCCAACATTATCACTAGGAGTCGAGGAGATTCATTCCAACGACATATGCAACCATAGCATATTTAACCATTTCAACACTTCACTTAATACACTTGACAATTCACTTCAAGCAATTCACTTCAAACAATTCAATTCCACTTCACTTAAACGAGAACGAGTGCGATAAAGTACACACTCGACTCGGCATATTCAAAATACTCAATCAATAATAACAATTAAGCACGTAACAATTTTTTACACACTTGATACTCACCAATCAAAGTAGGGAGTAAGTGCTCAAACAACTTTTAGGCGTCCGCTTCTAGATCCTCTTGAAGGTCCCCTTGAGCGCTTGAGCAAATAATGATTTACTATCACACACTATCACTTATAAATCCTTTGTTAACAAGGAAGATTGTACACTTGTACAATACTAAGAAAATATCATGGAAGAGAGCATTAATTACTCGTAAATTGAGACTCAAAAGTGGGGTTTAATAACACAAGGAAAACTAATTTCCTTCATGAAATCAAGTTTAAAACGGTCAACCAATATCGAAGGATGGGGAAGATTTTCCAAAACTCATTTCTCATCGAGCCGGAAAAATTTCAGTTTTGTACGTCAAACTTAGAAAAATCAGAACTTGTACTCAGTAGGTCCAAAATTGGAAAACTTTATACCGTTGGAATCTTGGTTCAAAGTACTAAAAGTTTCTAGAAGACACCTTTCCAAGATTCCAGACGGAAGACATTCAAATTTTAGCTCAAAGTGGCTGACTTGAGCATACAAGACAGTTTCGATCATGTTTTTCGGCAAACTTTGGAAATTCGGAAAAATTCACAAAAGGTGAACTAGCCTCTGAAATTCATAACACTATTAGATTTCCAATCAAGGTTTTAAACACGACAAACGGAACTAAATTCAGAGTTTTGAACATTGAGATGTAGCAGCTCAAAGTTGGCCAAAATGAAGACTGTTTGGTCAATTTTCCAGATTTGAAGAACAACTTTGACACATCATTTGTATATTGAAATGGTCTTAGATTGACACCAAAATTGGTACAATTCAACTTCCATATGAGGACTACTCCCCTATCAAATTTCATGTAAAAAATTGTACGGAAAGGTAGTTAACAAAACTACCAAAGTTCAAGGAATTTCCAAAACAAATCTGTCTTCTTGCTTTCTTTTCTTTTTCAAACATTTTTCCCAATGAAATCAACTCCCATTTGGTTCATTTGTGAAACCAAGGTCCAAGAAACATTTCATAAGTAGTTCATAGTTGGTTGACATCGAAATTTTCAAAGCAAAGCATCTAACAAACAACCAAATCAGTTGGCCAGCAAAAAGTAGGGTTTTCTTGCTCTGCTGCAGTTTACAAATTGCACCATATCTCACTCAATACAACTTGGAATTGAGAATGATCAGTGGCATAGAAAACTAAAATCCATAAGCGCTATAATTTCAGAACAAATAATTTTCAAAATCAATTCATAAGTGAGAGAAATAGAAGCACAAAATGCAGCCTCTACCCTTCTCTCAGATAGGCTAAACAGAACAGGGTAGCCGAATTTGATCAATTCACTACGATGACTCAGTTAGAATTAGAAGGTTCAATTTATACACCGTAGAAAACTACGCGATGTCGTAGTTTTGAATCCGCTGACGTCACTCAATTCGACTTCTTAAACAGAGAGATATTTCGTTTTAAAGAACACTGCCAGTGGGACCACTGCTACACGAATTTTCCAGATTTGTTCTTGCCAAAATTCAATTTTTATCCAACCAATCCAAATGATTTTTGGTAAAAACTTTCTACACACCATACGCAACATATATACATCAGTTTCAAAGTCATTTGAGCATCAAAAATTTGAACTGAAAGCATGGCACAAACAGGACAGATTTCGGTCATCAATCCTACGCGACTTCCTTCGATTCTATATTCATAATCATCTTAACCAACACTTAAACAACTCAAATCAAGCATTAACTCATCATATCAGCCCATACAACCAAGGTGGTAATTCATAGAGCCCACATCAACCAATCCAATCCAAGTAACAACAACAATAATGAAGCTACAAGCTTCAAAGCTAAGAATAAAACCCATTAAAGCCAAGAATGAAAGGTTGGATGGTTACCTCCTAGCTTTGAGAGAAACCAGAATTTTTTGATCACTAAAACTCCAAGAAAACCGCCAAGATGAAGTCTTTCTTCTAGCTTAAGTGAATTCCCAATTGATTTTGAGGTTGGATGGTGATTTGTGAAGGATTTGGAGCAAGTTTTGAAGTAAAATTGTGAAGAGCTTTTCTTTTTCTTCCCTTGAGGGTTTCGGCCAGCCTTGGTGAGAGGAGAGAGAGAGAGAGCTGATGAATGAAGCTTCTTGGAGAAGCTTGAGTGTTTGTGATTAAAATTTTGAGCAAAAGTCAACTACGAATAGTACTCGCGCGCGCGTTTCGTGTTCGTTTTCTCTCGGATTTGTTTCACTTGTGCACTAAATCTCTAATGTACTTCCTTTAACATTATAATTATTCACTCTTAGTAGTCTAGTATTAGTTTCTTAAATCTCCACTTAGTCGTTCCGGCTCGATATACGCGAACTTCCAATTCGCGCACGATAAAGCGAAACTTAAAAGAAATTCTTGTAACAATAATATAAGTAACTAATACTAGGGTAAATAATCATAAAAATAACTATTTTAGAAATAAAGCGTGAATTCTCAAATCTCCAAGATCATAGCACTCACAGGTCGAATATTGCCTCAAAACGTGTATTCGCTATTTCTTACTAAACGAGCTTCCAAAAATTAAATTTGCTAACGAGATGTTTTAAAAATATAAGTAAGGCATAGTTCCATGTAAATGGATTTAAAATGGTTGAAATAAATTATTCGGAGAATACGGGTAAATAAATATTTAAATAAGCCAGTAATAGAAGATAAAATAAGAAAATTTTCGGGTCCACACAAAGAGTGTATGAGGCCAGATTAGCAAAGTAGATTATAATTGAAAAACATTTTGTGCCTGAGGTGGATGATCATTATAAGGTGTCCGAGGCATTTGCTCGATTTGGATGGAAGAACATTGTCAATTTGTCAAGGCATTATTATTCAAATATGGTGAGAGATTTCTATGCTAATGTAGAGGACAAACACAGGTATAGTGGCAATCAGATCATTTCATGAGTCTGTGGCACCAGATTGGTCATCGAACAGGAGACAATTACTAAATACATCAAGGTTAAGAATGATGGGATTAATGTGAAGTTGACCAAAGAGTTTTAAGGTAAGAGACCCTTGGAAGATTGAAAACGTGATGGCACGTCTCAAGGGCTAATATGGAGATCGAGGAAGTGCGAAGAAGAAGATGGTATATGCAGATTCATTTGAAACTCAATACCACATGATATTTTATCTATTTGCCCATAATATTGTTCCCAAGAAAAGTGGCAAATGAGAGCTTCGCAATAGTGATATCTATTTCTTGGATAAGATGATGCACGGAATGGGACCGCAACTCATTGGCCTTCCTTTGCCCAGTATTATCATTAACTACATATGTATCACGGCCCGCATAAGACCCTAAGACTCTTGTTTTGGGTTCCCTCGTCTCCTGTCCCTACTTTTTGAAAAGCACAAGGTCAACATTGGTGCTGAAAAAACTTTGCTACTAAATTTTTTGATGAAGTCATTATCACATTATTGAAATCATTGAAAATTTCAATGGATTTTGGAGCTTACTTTCTTAGAGAAAGCACCACCGACAAGGCTTCTACCTCCACGCAACCTTCACCTCACCCTTAGCCGGAACCAAATGCTCAAGAAGAAGGAGCACAACAGTCCAGACCCTCTTCCTCTACTCTTTTACCACTTCTACCACCTTCTTCCAAGTCTAAATGGCAAGAGGTGTTTAATGCTATATGTCGTCTGGAGACGAAGGTGATGGAGAGGATCGACCAACATAAGCGGCATATGACGGAGCGATTAGATAGGCATGATTGGCATCTTCGGAGTGATTAGATAGGCATGATTGGCATCTTCACGCTTTGAAGGACCATTTCCATATTTGCCTATGCCCACTCCTACTCCTATTCCTAGCAAGGGTCAAGCTACATTGATTCTTGTGCCAAGAGATGAAGATGAGGCAGGAGACACTGAAGAAATACCTATGGATGGAGGCCATGAAGATGCTTCGGGATTTGGAGGCCGTATGGCCTAGTTTTTTATGTCTTTCAGTGCTTTTGTTTTGTTTAGTTTCGAGCTTTCTATATCTTTAATATTTTTGCTAAACTTATGTCCCTTTTGCAATATACCCTCCCCTGTAGTTTAAGTAGATTATGGATGTTTGTGATGTCAACTTGTATTTCTACATCGTTCTAGGGGAGTACTAGTTTCTTTTCCCTCCCTTCATATTGAGGACAATGTGAATATTAAGTATGGGGGAGGGTTTCATTGATTTGCTTGTTTTTGTGGTCATTAGTGCATGTTAGTACTTATCTTTTGTTATGAGATGTTGGAAATGATTGTGAAAATGGTGATTATATGAAATTATTATTGAAATCTAGGTTTGTTGGTAGGGAGTTTTGTCCAGTTATAAAAGGAAACTCTATCAACATTTTTCTAAAATCTGTTCCAAAATTGCACTATGATCCAAGAAGTTGCTATGGATTGTCAAATTACGCTAATTGTTGACAAAATTCAAATATACTTTTGAAGAATTCATTTCTTATGTGACTTGTAATTAGTTATTATGTGATTATGATTGGTGCATTTTAGAAAGTATATTTAATAAAGTGGGAATAATTATGCTTTTATTTCCATATTTAATTAGATCTCTCCCTTTATTTTAATTTACAAATAGTTGATTGATACAGTCTATTGGTAATATTTTACCATCTTCATTATAAAAGAGGGGTGGAATAAGTGAGTTGAATGTTTCTTCAAAAAAAAGGAAAGAGAGAAAAGAAAAGAAATAGTACTAAATTTACACCGTCGATTTGGGTACTAAGTAGTCGGGAGTCTTCATCTAAAAATGTTGATTTACACGTAAAAAAGGTATTTGAATTGGATAGGTGTTGAGAACTTGACGTATAAGTGCTAAGTAATCAGGAGTTTTCACCTAAAAGTGTTGATATATCTTCGCGTCAAAAGACATTTGCAACGTTTTAAGTGTTGCTACTTTAGTGTGTATGTGTGATTCCCTTGGTTAGCAATATTTTGAGAAGAAGAGGGTTGTAGGAGAAAGTATTACTTTGTGATTGTGTGAGTTGCTTATTTGTGGAGCCAAGTTAGGACGAGAGATTGATTTGAATATAGTTAAATTTATATATAATTTTTTCTCCTTTATTAAGTATTATGAGTATTAAGTGCCTTTTGAAGAATTGCATAATGATTGATGGTCGAGTTGTGAGAATTGAATTTCATAAAACATATGTTTTATTTGGCACTTGAATCATTGCTTGAATGGTTTGTTGTATTGCTTGAGGACAAGCAATGATTCAAGTGTAGGAGTTTGATAAGTGAATATTTCATTTGTGTTTCATATGGTTACACGCAAGCCTTTGGCATGCTTTTAGGGGTTCATAGCCATTTTTAAGCCCTTTTTGGTGAAAATTTCTTCAAGTGGCGCTTAGTGAACTAAATGTGCAAAATGAGTGGATTAATGCATAAATGTGTGGTGTTTGTAGGTTATTAATGCATGAAACACTTGTTTGAGTTGAAGAAGATGCAATGTACTTCTTGAAGGATAACGCATAAGTGAAACAAGAAGAGAAAGTCACGAGAAAAAGGAAGAAAATTGAAGTTGGAAACTAGGGATCTGAATTCAAGTTTGGATGCATCCCACTACCCTAAGATCCGAGACCTTGTCAGAAGCTAAAGGAACAGATCCAAGGGCTAGGGATCCGAGCTCAAATCCCTATGAGAGAGGCCTCGCATTTTGCTTGCAAAACAAGTGAAAAAATTGAAGAAACCTTAAATCTGAGCTCGGATTAGCTTGGTTCCCCTCAGATTCGAGGGCTCGGATCCATCTCTCTCCTCTGCAATTTGTAGAACAACTTGTGCACATTTTACACTTGCTTTTTGACTCTCGATTCACAATGAATTTCAGCTGAAAAGCTACCAAAGCATCTTGTACACTTGAAGAAGGAATATCGGAGATTTCATTTAAGGGCTATTTGGGAAGAAAAAGTAAAGGAAACAAGGAAGATAAGTAAAACAAGAAAGGGATAAAAGGGAGTTAGAAAAAATAGGGTTTTTCTTTAGTTTTCTCTCTAGTTTTAGTTTTTAGTCTAGTTTTCTTATTTCCTTGGAGAAACTTGAAGAACACTTGATGTAATCAAATATTTGGATGGCTATAAAGTTGATGAAGCTAGGAGATCTTGTTTCTTCATTTGAACGAGCAACTCTTCCTCCCTTTTCTCTTTATTTGTTTGAAAGATGTTTCGTTTCATAGAAGTTATGAGCTTTATTATGAAATACACTATGTGTAACTAGATCTTCTTGTTCTAGGGGTAGATGAAGCTATTTATGCTTTGATTATGGCTAGATCTAGTTGATTATTGCTATATCTCGTACTTGCTGGTTCACTTGTTCATGCTTTAACACTTGTAAATGTTTAATCACCATTTGTAAGCCATTTTAGTTGTTGTTAATTTATGAAAATAGTTGACAATAATGGAAAAATGAATGAATGGAATATATGGAGTAGGCACATGAAAGTAGTAGTGCACTTAGGTGGATGTGTATGAGATTTCTTGTGCTTGATCTAATTGATACTTGAGATTTCACCACAATAGTAAAGAAACATAAGTATTAGCTAATTCTAGTTCAACGGCGAAAGCGAGTTCCGATTGTCTTAGTGAAATGCATCCCTAGAAAGACAAGAAAAGTAGAATTAGTTAATTATTTCTTCAATGATTGAGCATGATTAGTGGATTCTATTCCCTAGGACACTTGTATTATTTGAGTTACTCCAAATTTGTTTGTTAACCTTTGAATTGGCTTATCATTATTGTTGCTTATTTTCGATTGATTATTGAGTAGTTTAGATAATAGAGAGTGTGATTAAACCTTAGTACTTCAAAAGTGGTTCTTGTGGGATTCCACTCTATTTCCTTTGTACCACAATACATGACCCGTACACTTGCGGTTAATGAGGAAATTAGGTGTAAAATTAGAGCACAAGTATAAATTTCATCTTGGTACATTGGCAAAAGTGGGTATCACTTACATTAGGGAATTAGCCATGATTTAGTCAAGATAGTCAACTCATTTAGCTGGTAATTTTCACTTGCAAGAGTAGTTAGAAATTTCATTGTAAATTTTCATTGTCATTTTTACTACATTTCTTGCATGTTAGTAGAGTAAATTAATTTACTTTATTTGTGATTGTCTAAATAATAGAAGGTTTGAAAACTATTAGTAATTGACAATCTTTTCTGTGGGATCGACACCTGATATCCACTATACTCAATAAATAGTATGTATACTTGCAGAAAATGGGATATCTAGGTTTTTAAAATTTGAAGCGAAGCAAAAATCTCATCAAGTTTTTGGTGCTGTTGCCAGGGAAGGTTTAGTTCAATATCTGTGCTGAGAGTAATTTTATTAGTTTAGACATTTTTATTGCTTTTATTGTATTTGTAGTGTCTAGTGTCTTGGTTGTCATTTCAAGTGTTTTATTGAGTTTTTGTTTTGTGTTTAGTATCTTATTTTATTTGTGTTTTTAAGTTGTTCTTATTGATTAATCTTGTTTTTGAGTTGTTTGAAAGGATTTTAGGTTCTAAGGAAGATATTTAACGAAGAAGGATCAAAACTTAAGAGAACGAAGCTCGGCAACGGACCTCTGCGATTTTCCCTTTTCTAACAATAGAGGTTACCAAAAGATACCTAAAAGTATGTTATTTGAAGATGGTCTAAGAGCTTTCAATGCTAAATTTGATCAGTTGATATTAAATATAAAATTGGACAATATCATGCATATGATTGAATGAAAAAGGAATGTTAATGCTTCAATTCTAATCATGTGATTCGTGACTTATGTAAAGGTAATTATAATACTCATATATGTAGACAAGTATAAAATGTGAATTATTATGATGAATTTGGACATTACACAATTCTTGTTTTGATCAAAGCAACTTTAATGGGGTGATTCTTATGACTATGGTTGGAATAATCAACATGCTTATAGTGATTTTTCATTTTCTTTTGATTTCCAACCCTAATGTGTCCAACATAAATCAAGATCATTTTGAGAGTAAGCTATAGAAAAGTTAGCTGACAAATTTGATTTAGATTTAGAAAGGATGGCCAATAAAAATTGATTCACATTTAGAAATAATTGCTAATCAAGTGAATTCAAATTTTGGAAAGCTAACTAGTGAGACTTCCTGCCGTTTTAAGTAATATGATGATAAAATCGATAGGGTTGATGCAATAATGGATAAATTTACCTGATGCCATGATAAAATACAAGAGCATTTGAATATTATATGTGAAGCTATTTCATCTAAAGATACTGAATTCAATCTCAACATGAATGGTAGAAAATGACACATATGAAAATTAATTGCTTTTTGATGATAATGATGCATTTAATATGAGCTTTAACGAGGAAATATCTATTTCAAGATGCTTGTATGCATCTAATGGACTGATGCGTGTATGCATTCACTAGATGAAGAACTTTCACTAGTATTTTTCTCCCATATTCCTGTTTTCCTACGGAGAGCAAGAGAAATATGAATTCTTGCTAGACTTATCCTTTTGACGGGTTTCGATGTATTAGGAGCTAAGCTCCGGATAGTTCCTGCCTTCGATTGCTATAGTAATAGAAATTGGTGCCAATCTATTGGCAATTTTATTACTCATTTTCATTATTTTTTTTATTTCCAAATTTGTTTTTCCTTTTTGGGCTCTTCAATTAATAAATTTAGGATTTCCGATAGGGTAATTTTGTTAATTCAGAAGCCATGCTGGAGACATATGATCTGATCAATCTGACAGGGTTGCTAATTGAGATAATTGAAACCACAAGGGTGCTAAGTGATATTAAGATAAACCTTAGGGGAGGTTTGTGAAATTATCCCTAGAAATAATACCACTCTTATGTAAAATTAAAAAAAAAAAGCCTGTCTGGATGTTTTGTATATTAGAGATATTATTCTACTTAGAATGGAGACTAAATCATTACAACAATATAGAACATTTCTAAAAAAGATAGTACGATGAAATGGGTTAAAAAACTAAAATTATGGAAAAATTCAAAATCTGAAAAATTAATTACTGGCAAACTTGATTTAAGGTTGAAAATATTTGTAAAGAAGACTGGAAATGATGCAACATGAAAGCATAACACATTGACGATAAACATTTGAAACCATTACCTACAAACTTGGCTTACGATTTACGAATGTAATCCATCATTAATTTGATTCATCCTGACTTTTTTTTTTAATCCATCCTAACTTATACAGAGCAGCGGGTGGGGAGGGCACCCCTGCCTCATCGCTTTCTCCATTATGCCCCATATTATATATATAGACATATCGTTATTCTATTTTTTTAACCTCACTTTATTCTTTCTTTTTTTATTTTTACTTTTTGTCTGAAACTTTGTAATACTTTTTGAGTTTTACATTGAGCTCAAACTTGTTGTTTTCTCAATATTTAATGCTAGAGTTGAATATCTGGATTGATTTTTTCATGCAAGTATAATACGAGCTTTTCTCTTTTTTTTTTTGTGAAAATTGGAATACAAATGACTACCATGGAACCAGCTGGAAAAATATGGGAGGTGCAGGGGGTGTTTTTCAAGATTCGGTAGTAGCCATGGTAGGACCCTACCCCATTGCCATTCGTATGTAGGGATTAGGTATAGTTGGAATTTTTTTGCAATTGATAATTGTTGTACATTTTATAATAGGGTAAAATACCAAAAACCTCCCTGTGGTTTGTCAAATGTACACTTTACCTCCCTATGGTTTGGAAACCTACAATTTAACTCCCTGTCATTTCAACTAAAGTGAAATCTGATAGAAAACATCTACAATAACAGTATTTGAGTTCCACGCACTTCTGCTGAGAGTTGTGGTTGCGATAATATTTTCACTTGCCAAAGATACCCCCGTGTGTTTCCAAATCATATGGAGGTAAAGTGTATATTTGGCAAACTACAGGGGGATTTTTGGTATTTTACCCATTCTCAAATGCACGAAACATTCTTCCGAGGAATTGACTTATAGAGGGGCAATTTTGGCATTTTTCGTTCAAACGTTAGTTTAGAAGTTTTCTGTTAGATTTCACTTTAGTTGAAACGGTAGAGAGTTAAATTGTAGGTTTCCAAACCATAGGGAGATAAAGTATACATTTGGCAAACCACAGGAGGTTTTTGGTATTTTACCCTTTATAATATTTTGGCATACAACCATATAACTTTGTTTACGTGTAAATTTTAAAGTTAATTACAAAAACTCTCCCTAAATCATAGCTATTTTTTTACTTTGTGCCCTAACGTTAATTGTGTTTTTCTCGGTTGACCCACAGAATCATTAGTCAACTCTAAGTTTTTATAGAAAGACTCTTATACTGCTAAGGGCTAGAGTAAACTCGCTTAGGGTATAGAATGTTATGCACTTAACATTCTAACATCAATTGTTTTTTGTTCTAAATTTGTCTGTTTGTTCCGAAAACTGTTACTCAATTCCAATATTTTATAGCACCTAGGACAAATGCATCTAAACGACATTAAGATCCCAAACATAATAATGAAAAAAAATATTTTTATGTATATGAGTCTAGTTAAATTTCATCTCATGACTACACCTTTTTTTTTAGATTGAGTGATAATCGCTCTCAATTCATGTGATAATCTAAAAAATAAATACAAAATATTGTTGAAAATTAAAATATGAAATTACGTTAGAGGGCTAAAAATTTCTAGACAGTGTCATATTGAATGTGCATATGGTTGCACTTTTTTTAATTGGTAGATATTTTTTTCTTATATGAAAGTGTGTATACACACGTGCACGTGCACACACACGTATGCTATTGATAGCAGTAAAGAAGGAGAGAAGCATGGCAAATTTAGCTTTCAAAACTTATGGGGTTGTTCTCTAAAATACTATGCCAATATGCTATCAGAGCATTTTAAGATCTTTAATAGAATTTTCATAGTTAAATTTTTTAGTAATATTTTTATTTATTTTTCCCTTATCACGTTAAATGAGTAAGACATATTCCTCAAATTCCAAAATTGTTTAATTATGGGATGAAATTTAATTAAGCAAAAATTCATATATATAATAATATTTTTACACTATTATGTCAAGTATATCAATGTTTCGTAGATATTATTTATTTTGAATATTGCTAAACATTAGAGTTAACTAACGGTTTTGGGAATAAATAGACAAATTTGCTATCCAAACACTCCCAATATTAGGGGATAAAGAGTAGAACACCAAAGGGGATTTACTCTAATGAACACCAATGAACCCTTTGGGCTGTAAAAGTCTTGTTCACATTACTGTTATACAATGTTTGAGTTGATTAAACGGTTTTTGGGTTATAGTGAAAAAAATTAACATTTGGTGATAAAGTGTAAAATAGGCTGTACGTGACAAGAGTTTTTCTAATCAAGCTAAATATTGTTTGCGTGCATCATTTCAATATAAATATAACTTGTTTCGTAAACGTGCACGAATTAGCCTTTGAAAGAAGTACAACAACTATGCAGGAATGGAACCAAACTCACTTGTACCTGTCCCAAATGGACTTGTACCAGTCCAATGACTTCTTTGTTTAAATAATTAAATGAGACAGTCTTCCGTGATTTATTTTAAAATAATTATTATTTTTTAAATAAAAATTTAAAATTTAAAATCTCTTATTTACAATCTCTTAAGTGGATTTCCATCCTCCTTTAGTCTTCTTTTTTTTTTTTGCAAATAAATACACAGATCTCACTAAATTAAAGAAGTATTTTGACACAATTTTTAAACCTTTTTTTTTATTATAGGTGGGATTTGAACCCCTACCTACACTCCAAGAAGAGTCTTAGCTCAGTGGTTCCATCGAGCTTAGCTCAGTGGTTCCATCCCTTAGTCTTCCGCGTGCTTTTTGGATAAAAGAGACAGTCCAAAGACTTTTTTGATAGATGAGACAAACTTTTTTGGTAAGTTTCAAATGCCGTGTCAGTTAAAAGAATAAATGGTTTCTGCTACTGGCCTGTGCAAAAGACTTTGATGCACCGGTTACGTGATTAGGCAAGTATGACTACACATTGAAATCTCCTTTTCATTTCAGCAGTAGGATAAGTGTCGTATTCATGTGGTCTGGCAATTTGAACGGATCTTGAGATTTATTCCAACATTTTAATAGCTTTTCTTAAATTAACCTATTATCCTTTAATTAGCTCGATATAACTTCATTTCTTTCTGAAGTCTGGATTTGGTGTTTTCTGAAGTTAAATAGATACATCTCATTATAATCTCCTTCTAGTTGATTCAATTTTCCGTTATAGCTTCACTTTTCAAAAAACCAAACCCCGGCACTTTCATTAGTCACACAGTTAAATATCCATAGGAAAAAAAAAGAAAGAAAAAGGAAATTTTAACACTATTCAAACAGCTGCTCTTTCAAATTCGAATCGGACCGATTGATTTGACTGGTCGAACTGAAAATTAGAGAGGCATTGGATTCGAGTTTACTCCAAAAATCATATGGTAGAAAATCGGTCAAAACTGGTCCAAAAACTCGGGTTTGATCGGGACTAGCATAGCCGGTGATAACTAAATTCATTACCATTTTGTCACTCTTCCTACATATTTTCTTTTTTGATACTTTTTTGACTTGTCCATAAATTACCTCATGGGTCCATCTCAATATCATCTCTTGGACAAAAACTAACAACAGATCTGTTCTTTATCATGAACTGATCTAAAATAAAATATCAGGAATGGAAAAGATGGAAGAGAAAGAAAAAGAGAAAAAATAAACAAGCGAGATGGTTTCCTTTTTTTTTTTTAAGTAAGGTTGTTGAATTTCAAAGGGTTAAATAGAAAAAGGCTCCTCATGGTTAAACGAATACATTAACACCCTATAGTTTAGAAATCTATATTTTATCTCCTTATGATGTTTAGAAAAGTGAAACAGATAGTATTTCCATCAAATTTAGCAGTCAAAAGAAGACAGTCAAACTTTTTAAATGAAATAATAAAATTATTAAATTATCCTTTAAAACATGGTTAAAACTAGATCATGAGGAAAACCAGGTGTTAAACTTTATGGTAATACCATAATATAAAAAAAAAATACCAGGTGTTAAAACTATTATTTCACATAGACTTTAGGGTAATACCATAATATAAAAAAAAAATGCTTTCTTTCTTCTTTAATCTATCTTCTCCAAATAACCGCTCTTTTGCGCAGCAAGTAGCCACCGCCACCTGGAACAGAATCACGTGCCATGATTCCCAGGAGTTGGTTATATACATACAGCACGATGCTGTCCTTGAATTTTTCCGAAAAATGACCAGAGAGCAGAGAATCTGGTTAAAATAGCCATACTGCAAAACCATCCTGAACTTATCCATAACATAAATAGGCTGGCACCATATAAGCACAAATGAAGCAGAAGATAAATAACTCCGTCCAAATCTAAAATTTTGAAGACACCGTTATTTTGGTTTATAAGATTCTGGGTTATAAGTACATTTTATGTTTGAAATTACTTGAATAATACTTGCACGAATTTATGGCGATTCAGACGTGAGTAGGAATCAAATTAAAAGGAAAAAAATGAAAACAAAAAGGAAGGTCAGGTGATGAGAAGGAGATAAACTCTAAGGGCATCTGGATGGAAAGAAGAGAAAAGGATTTTTTTGTTTTTCCGTTTTATATAATATGAATTTTCTTATAATGAAATCATCAATTACCCTTTATGACTGTTAACTATACCAGAAAACTTTCATATTAACCAAAAGCACAGGGAGGTTTTGTGTAGGTATCAAAAGTATAGGAAGTTAACTTGAATGTTCGATTAATCACAAGAAGGTTTTCTGTATTTGACCCAATTTCAAAGGCAGTAAAGAGAAAAAGAGAGCAGGAGAATTGCTTTTGCAAAATGAAAAATGAAAAAAAAAAAAAAAAAAAAGCGGCAAGGTATAAGATATTTAAAGTAGGAAGAGAGGAGTTGAGATCTGGAGAAGAAAAAACTGAACAATGACCATGACGGCTGCGGAAACGTAAAGCCGGAAATAGGGATGGCAATGAGGCCGCGTTGGCCTGCCCTGCTACCCATTAAATTCTCCCGCCCCTGTCCCCCATCTCGCTCCGCTTTTTTTACGGGGTTAATAAAAATTTGTTATATAATTTTATTATAGTAAAATTTTAATAAATCATTAAGTATTAAAATATCAACGCATCACAAAATTATTATCCTTTGTAATTTCACATTTGAAACTTATAAAAATAATAAAATAAAAACTATTTGATTACAATCCAACATAACGAAATGAATACAACTAAAATAGTCAAGTTTTTATGTTTGGTACAAATACAATCACTAATTCATTATTGTGATTTTTTGAGAAAAAAGTGTTATTGTGCCAACTGTAATTAGGAATTCAGCATAAATATATTAATAAATTTTAAATAAATAATTAATAATTTCTATTAGTAGACATGTATAATTATTAGTATAATTGATAGTTTCAATTATATTACATATGCTAATATACAATATAATACATATAACTAATAATATCATTATTATAAGTTTGTAACTAATTGAGTTAAATATTATGTATATAATTATATAGATATATGTGCGTGTGTATTTATATATTTATTTTTTTTGAACGGGTGGCGGGTTAGGGAATGGGGCAGGGTATACTCCTCCGTCTCTCGCCTTATCCCCAGCCCTATTAGTCCTCTCGTGCGGGCATCCATCCTAATTGTCATTCCTAACCGGAAACCCTTTGAGTGGAGGAAATAAAAGAGACAATATTACAATGATGCCCATAACCTTTTAGTATTTTTGTTTGACTCACGACTGTTTTGGAAAACTATAAGTACTCCCATAAACTTAATCTTATTTTAATTTGCTGCCTTAATTTTCATATTTTCCAAATGCATTTGAATAACTCAGTTCTAGAGTCATTGATTATAGATTTGAAAGTTTTTTAAATTGTCAATTGGAGTTGAATATGAAAATTTCTAGAATAGATAGTATGTGTTAGAAAAAAAATAGAAATAGAAAAGTAAAATTTTTGTTCATGCAACATGTATTTACATGAAATTTTGTATATTAACTAATTAAATATTTTACTAATCTACTTATAACATCATTTTGATGTCGTTGAATTCTGAACACCGATCTACCCAATCAAACCTTTTGACCTTGAACCCTAAGTTTCACTCATTCACTTTCTGTTTGAGTTTGAAAACATGTTCAAACAGTACCCCAATGTTGTTGGTGGACGAGTTCAATATTTAATGTTAGAAGTACCCCAATGTTATATATTATTATCTAATGTATTCAAACTTATTATAGTATTGATAGTATCATCGATCTATGAATTTGGAACTATCTCATGGACATAGAGTCTATAATTGCCAACCTCCAGTCGAGGCAGTAAGGCCATGGGATTTGGCAGTAAGACCTATAGAGATGTTGAGATTCCTGTGGTCTGAGATCCAGGATGGTGAAGTGTTCAAAGGATCAGATCTGGTTTCATAGATTCATACTACTAATATTATAATTTTGTTTGGAAATATAGTTGTCATGCACAGTTAATTTTTCTCGAAGGATTAGATCTATTCTTGTAACATCCTTATTACCTTTATTATAATGGAAATATAGTCATTATGTATAGTTTAATCTCTCTCAAAAGATTAGGTATATTCTTGCAGTGTTCTTACTATCTTTGTTATAATGGTTTAAGAATATAGTTATCCTCTATGGATCTCGAAAGATTCTATGCCAAAGGGAAGAGGATTATAAGGTTGTTTATTTTAAGATTTTTTGTTTGTTTATTTAACTATTTATTTACTTGTCTTTGTTTATGACTTTTTATAATACCAATCCTAGCTCTCCTAAAACTTCCTTAAATAACAAACCAGTAGATGATCTTCAAACCAGAATTGCTCGGATCGAGCAATCAATTCTTATTCAAAAGAGACTTGAAAACAAGACTTCTGAATTCGAGATTGATAAACAAACACTAAGAACTGAATTCTTTGCAAACCACAATCAATTGAAAAGAAAACAATTTTTTTGACAAATATTAGGGAGAAATCCAAAAAAATATACAAGAGAACTTTTATGGCTTTTTGAGGAAAACAAAACAACATATTCATTTCTTTGATTGGTATGAGTCTCAAACATCTCAGGTATCCGTACCAGAACTCATAGATCCAGTTCAAACTATATCTAAACCTGCATCTTCTATGTCAAAAGATATAGAAACTCAGGATTCCACATTAGATCTCGTGGATCTAGCCCAATCCAAGTCAAAACCCATAGATCTATCTTTAGATCTATCTTTAACAACTCCTATACTAAAATCCTCTTACAAACTCCCAACAGAATCAATAGATCCATCAAAACCAAACCCGGTTGAATTATCAAACCAAGAGTCCGTCAAAAGTTCAAAATTTCTGGTATTCAATCAACCAACAAACAATTTTGACAATACTATTAGTCTTAATACAAAACAAGACAAAGGAGACCCTATAGACATAAGAGATCCTACAATAAATGTCTTGACCAAAACTCAACCTAGTACCAAACATATAACTGCCAAAGATCTTCAAACAAAAATTGCTTCTCTCAAACGAGAAGCTAAAACAATTAAAAATACAACCCAAAAAGAAACTACTGAAGATCCTTCTCAGTCAAACATAATATCTTATAAAAAATACTTTGTTCTTATAAAACTAGTTATTAGCAATAATTATATTGCAGAAACAGAAGCTTTGTTTGATACAGGAGCTGATCTCAGCTGTATTCAAGAAGGACTTATCCTAACAAGATTCTTTGAAAAAAATAAAAGAGTCTTAGAGGAGCCAATGGTTCTCAGTTAAACATTCAATTCAAACTTTCAAATGTCCTAGTCCAATTATCATCCGTATCCATTAAAGAAACCTTCCTTTTAGCAAAAGACCTAACCAACAATGTTATACTTGGTACAACCTTTGTTACCAAACTCATTACATATTTAACCACTGATGAGGGTATTACAATACAAAACTATGTGATAGGTTATAATTCTGCTATTTATTTTGTAATTAATTTTCCCTATTACCTTACCAAATATGGATTAATTATCAGATTTTATTCACTTTTGGTATTTGTGCTTATTACAGGAATTTGGAGCAAAATGTGATAAAAAGGTGAAAAATTACCGAATATGATTTGAACTTACAAAAGATAGTTCAGCACAAATAAGGAATGTATCAACTAGGAAATCTCCTAGTTTGTTGGCCGTGGTCAAAGAGGAGATAGAGATCAATTGCGAGGAGGACTCCAGGGAGCCTTGGGAGAGCCAACCGCCACAAGCAAAAAAGTAGGGAGAAAGCTAGTTTCTCGGCTGATTCCTACTTCTTTTCTTTCCATAGTATGGGGAATATATAATCCCAATTAGGAGACAACTTTTGGTCAGACGGGACTTGGTCATCTTTGGCCGTCCCATGCGTTTTCTATGGTTGGAGAACAATTGTTTTGGAGACAATTGTTTAGAACAGTTAGTCATCTTTTATAGTTTGCTTTTCTTTCATGATTCCACCGAACTGAATCACCTTAAGAAAAAACAATTATTTCGAGAATGACTTCTGCAATTTTTCATGGAATTTCCTCCATGAAGATGAAATAACTTCTTCTTCTAGTCAAGGGGACAACTGATGAATTGGTTCGACAATTACTGTGAGATCTAAACCGCTTATTTCTTCCTTTATTGGTATTTATATATTTCCTGTTTCTAATTGTTATAGCCTTATGCATGATTGATTAGTGCGCAATAATTGATTGTTCATATAGGCTATTTTGCTAAATAGGGGTAATTGAATCCGTAATTGTTCGTTATCTCTATCTCAGTAGCAACTGGCGTGATTGGGTTTATGTCAGGGGAATATATGATCTAACTTAAAGAAACCCTTGTAGCGTGTTTGTTAGTTAGGATTGCGTCTTTCTAAGGCTTAATGCAAACCAGAAATTAAATTCTACGGTCGTACTTAGGATTGTTTTTGGGTTAGAGAAATAGTCAATGGTCGTACCTTGACTATCGAGAAATTAAGAAAAGGCTGGTTGTTCATCGCGTGTATGGCAACTATAACCAATCTATTAATAAATGTGGAATTATCTGTGAATCGATGATCAGTACATGAACCATTTCTGAAGTGTACCCTTGGCTAGAGTTTCTCTAAGTATTTCTTTTAATTAATTATTTTCTGCAGTTAATTTATTTAGTTAGCATTTAATCGTGAAAACCCCCATTTGGCTCGACTTGAAAAGAAACAAATTTCTCTCCAATCCCTGAGGAGATGACCCTACTTACCACTGTCTACTAGTTAGTGAGTTCAGTTAAATAATTAATTCAGGTATATCGGATTAAGCAAACTCTTCGGGAACAGGGTGAATCAAGTAACCCATTGCACACCTAAAGTCCCTGCTCCAGTACTAGAATTGATTATTTACTGTTTCAGGTGGTAGTTAGGTTTTATTTATTATTATTGCACAGGTTCGGCACCTGTCAATTTTTGGTGCCGTTGCCGGAGACTGGTGCCTGATTTATTGTTTCTTTTTTGAGTTCATTTTTTTTTTCTTTTCTCTTATTTTTTTTAAAATATAGTTTATGGCTGCTAACATTCCGTATTTTGGTGATAGACTGGATTTTAATTCTACAAGGGGTTATGAGACTCATGCTTTTTCTAATGATCAATGGGCTGTTGCAAATTGTGGAGCTTATTTTGCCTCAAATTATTCAACCGACATATGCCCTGCATTTCAAGATGGTCTAAGTACTCCAATCGATACTTTTGGAGATTTTTCACCTCAATATCAAACGTGGTATGATCCTTATTCAAACGAGTATGATAAAAAATGGTGGGATGATCCCAATTTTAATTATGCGACCAGGCCAATAGATTTTCAACAACAAGAGTCTCAAGAACCGTCATCCATGTCAGGTATGTTTCTTGAAGAAACAGTTGAATTAATAGCTACTAACACATATCAAATTCAATAGGAGACATATCAAATTCAACAAGAGACACGTCAACTTCAACAAGAGACACGTCAACTTCAACAGGAGACAATGAATTTTCATCAGGAGACAATAGATTTTCATCAAGATACACAAGTGAGCATGCGTAACCTGGCAGATCAAATGGATCAATTGACATCTAGAATAACACAATTGACTTCTCGAATGAGTGAAAAATTGCCCTCACAGACTATTATCGACCATGAGGAAGATGAGAGTGCAATTATCCTGACAAATGACATGGAACTGCAAGAGTCTCAAGAAGACAGATCTAAAGATGCAGTTGAAAAGGAAGTTGAAGTGCAAGAAATGAGACCCCAACATCAAATTGGTCAAGTGAATGAATCCAGTGAACAATCGCCAAATGCGATGACATCTCCTCCATTCCTTAATCAATATTCTCTTGATTCTTATTCTTTAATTCCTGTTAGTGAGATTGATTTTGTTATGTCAGAAAATTTTGAATTTCATGACAGGAATAAGTTAAGAGTCATGATGGCAAAATATCTCGAACCAATAAGTGCTCTTTATGGAGGAGTGAGTGAAGATTTAAGGTCATCACTTGTTTGTTTGGTGCCATCTACTGATCCATGGAAAATCGTACCTCGTGTGCTCAAGAATTACTCTATTTACGAGGGCTATTAGGATTACATAGATGATGAAGCACTGAAACGAGCTACACAATTTTATCCTCCGTGAATAAACATGGCAATGTCTAGCCAAAGACATTAAAAAAAGGCGCTACTTGGGGGGCAACCCAAGGCCTTTATTTTAGTTTTCTTATGTTTTTGGAGTTTTTGTTAAGTGTTAGTTGCATTTAGTGATTTGTTACTTTTGTGGCAGGAAGTTGGCAGTTAGATGTGTCCACGTTAGGTGGTCACGCCTAAGGAAGGAAGTTTTAATTTGGCGGACAGAAAACTACCCAGCAGTTAGGCATGCCCACGCCAAATGGTCACGCTTAAAGAAAGCAATTTTCGTCTGCAGTCAGAAGACTCTACAGTAGTTAGGCGTGCCCACACCAGGTGGTCACGCCTAAGGAACTCAATTTCCAAAAATTGGTCAGAAGACTCTCTAGTAGTTAGGCGTGCCCACCCCAGGTGGTCACGCTTAAGAATCTTAATTTCGAACGGTTGGTCAGAAGACTCGAAGGTAGTTAGGCGTGCCCACGCCTAACACAGGGGTTCTTTTCTTAAAAAAAAAAAACCCATGATTCTTCTTCTTTCATCTCTTTTTCTTTCCTTTTCTTTCTTTTTCTTTCTTTCTTCCCCTTTCTCCCCCCTTTCCCACTGTTGCCTTCGCCCGCTTGGCTGTCTGCTGCTGCTCCGTCGCCACCGCACCGAGCACCTCCCCAGCCCGCTCCAGCCACCGTTTTCGTTCAGCTGCCGCTGCTAGCCATCGTTGACCACCGGCGCTCTTCCTATCCTCAATCCCTCATTGCATGTTCTCACCTCTGCTCAAACAAAGGATAAAAGGAAGAACCGACCATTCCCACCTATGCCATAGTTGTTTGAGACCCTCCATTACATGCTTAGGGAAGTTTCGTTGTCCCTTTTTGCTTTGAATTTTATTCTTTATTGCTGACATTGGGGACAATGTAAGATTTAGATGTGGGGGGAGTAGTATTGGCATTTTATTGAAAAAGTGCAAGTGTAGGCATTTTTGTTTGACTTTGTCGAATTTTATCCAATTTTTGCCTATCTTTATGCATATTTGTGATTATTCCTGATAAATGATGGTTAGATGTCTCAAATTTTTCTATTGCTAAGATTTTACACTTTAAGGTGTTGAGTATGACATGGTTGAGTTTAAGGGTATCTCTTTGGTGAATATTTGAGATTTTGTGACTTTTACACTTTTTGGTTAATTTCTCCACGTATTGTAAATATTTGTCTAGCATTTTTTTTGTGCAAATTGGTTCAACTATTAATCTTAGTTCTCCATGTTTAAGAAATGAAGCGGGTTTGTGTGGTATTTAATTTTATTTTTGGTGCTTATTTATGAATAGTATTAGGCTATACTCCGCTAGTATCGTTGCCTAGTAACCGGGAGTCTTCACCACAAGTGTCGACTTTCGCGTCAAAAAGCGACGATAATTATGAGTATGTGATTTTTAAGCGATGATGGCTGAGTAACCGGGCTCCTTCATTTGACCAATGTTGAAGTTCGCGTCAAAACGCTTGAATGGCTAAAAACTAAGCATTCCCCCTGAAAAAATCAATCAAATGGGGATATTCTAGAAAAGAAAAAATATATGCTAATAGTGAAAATTGTGGAAGTATTTGAATGAATTGTTAGCCCGCTGTTCCATGAATTGTAATGTTGAGATTTTGCTTAATAGTCGAACCATTTGCTTATGGATGCTGGTTGAATATTTTATATTCTTAGATTAGTTAGTCATAAATTGGAAGAGTCCTTAATCTTGAAAGCTAACTGGAGAGATATTGCTTAAAATTACCACTAATACTTGACATATGTTTTAATTGTATCTTGGCAATATAAGATTTGAGCAACAACCATTGTTTGAATTTGATTGTTTGATTTGTTGTTCTTATGCTTGAGGACAAGCATGGTTTAGGTGTGGGGGGAATTGATAGGTTATAATTCTGCTATTTAATTTGTAATTAATTTTCCCTATTACCTTACCAAATATGGATTAATTATCAGATTTTATTCACTTTTGGTATTTGTGCTTATTACAGGAATTTGGAGCAAAATGTGATAAAAAGGTGAAAAATTACCGAATATGATTTGAACTTACAAAAGATAGTTCAGCACAAATAAGGAATGTATCAACTAGGAAATCTCCTAGTTTGTTGGCCGTGGTCAAAGAGGAGATAGAGATCAATTGCGAGGAGGACTCCAGGGAGCCTCGGGAGAGCCAACCGCCACAAGCAAAAAAGTAGGGAGAAAGCTAGTTTCTCGGCTGATTCCTACTTCTTTTCTTTCCATAGTATGGGGAATATATAATCCCAATTAGGAGACAACTTTTGGTCAGACGGGACTTGGTCATCTTTGGCCGTCCCATGCGTTTTCTATGGTTGGAGAACAATTGTTTTGGAGACAATTGTTTAGAACAGTTAGTCATCTTTTATAGTTTGCTTTTCTTTCATGATTCCACCGAACTGAATCACCTTAAGAAAAAACAATGTTTTCGAGAATGACTTCTGCAATTTTTCATGGAATTTCCTCCATGAAGATGAAATAACTTCTTCTTCTAGTCAAGGGGACAACTGATGAATTGGTTCGACAATTACTGTGAGATCTAAACCGCTTATTTCTTCCTTTATTGGTATTTATATATTTCCTGTTTCTAATTGTTATAGCCTTATGCATGATTGATTAGTGCGCAATAATTGATTGTTCATATAGGCTATTTTGCTAAATAGGGGTAATTGAATCCGTAATTGTTCGTTATCTCTATCTCAGTAGCAACTGGCGTGATTGGGTTTATGTCAGGGGAATATATGATCTAACTTAAAGAAACCCTTGTAGCGTGTTTGTTAGTTAGGATTGCGTCTTTCTAAGGCTTAATGCAAACCAGAAATTAAATTCTACGGTCGTACTTAGGATTGTTTTTGGGTTAGAGAAATAGTCAATGGTCGTACCTTGACTATCGAGAAATTAAGAAAAGGCTGGTTGTTCATCGCGTGTATGGCAACTATAACCAATCTATTAATAAATGTGGAATTATCTGTGAATCGATGATCAGTACATGAACCATTTCTGAAGTGTACCCTTGGCTAGAGTTTCTCTAAGTATTTCTTTTAATTAATTATTTTCTGCAGTTAATTTATTTAGTTAGCATTTAATCGTGAAAACCCCCATTTGGCTCGACTTGAAAAGAAACAAATTTCTCTCCAATCCCTGAGGAGATGACCCTACTTACCACTGTCTACTAGTTAGTGAGTTCAGTTAAATAATTAATTCAGATATATCGGATTAAGCAAACTCTTCGGGAACAGGGTGAATCAAGTAACCCATTGCACACCTAAAGTCCCTGCTCCAGTACTAGAATTGATTATTTACTGTTTCAGGTGGTAGTTAGGTTTTATTTATTATTATTGCACAGGTTCGGCACCTGTCAATTTTTGGTGCCGTTGCCGGAGACTGGTGCCTGATTTATTGTTTCTTTTTTGAGTTCATTTTTTTTTTCTTTTCTCTTATTTTTTTTAAAATATAGTTTATGGCTGCTAACATTCCGTATTTTGGTGATAGACTGGATTTTAATTCTACAAGGGGTTATGAGACTCATGCTTTTTCTAATGATCAATGGGCTGTTGCAAATTGTGGAGCTTATTTTGCCTCAAATTATTCAACCGACATATGCCCT
>NC_040036.1:53086179-53167256 GCF_003713205.1 Coffea eugenioides | reverse complement strand
ATTTTGGAAAATGGGGGATTTTTTAGATTTTGAGAATCTGATATGTTTTTGATGAAATTTTGTTGTAAAAGGATGTTTTAATGTGCATAAAACTCAGTTCTAGAATCAATTTTGTGCAACAATGGTAAAATATGGATGAATTTGAGGGAGGAAAAATCTAGTGTTTAAGGTCACTTGTGTTTAAGGTCACTTGTTCAAAGGTTTCGAGGGACATTAGCAAATGCGCATCCGAAGTTCTATAAACTGAGAAACTCAACTGTTTGTCACTCAAATATACTGCATTAGTTGCCAATATTTCATTAATCTCCAACCTTTTGAGGCATATAGCATGTACTAGATGACATCAACAGTGTTGGAGGAGGGGTTGGAATAGCGAGTGCAAAGAACTAGCAAATAATTGGGTAAAAAATACAAAAAAAAAAAAAAATTTGGAACTTATATCTTTTGGGGAGAGATCAAATTCTAGATGATATTAAACAACAATTTTTGATAAGGGTTATAGTAAAGGTCGGCAAAGCACTAGGAATGGCGATGGTGAACAGTAAGGGAAAGTGGGAAGAGATGGATGTTAAAAATGAAATTATTTTTTTGCTTTTCCCTCATAAATGCTGATAAACCATCATTTTTTTCAAAGAAAAAACCATTAGTAAAAGTTGCATTTGAGAAACCAATAGTCATTTGGGTTATTCACCACCAAAGACATTAAGTTTTGGTGGGGTAAGGGTCAAGGTTTTAAACCTTGTCTCCAATAACTTATCATAATACGTGATTTTTTCAAATTTATACAAGCGCTGCGTAATGCACTCATCTGATTCGATGGTAGTTTATGTGACGCCCCCACTTCTTCCTAAGGCGAACCAAAGGGTATCGGCGGGACGCCTGCCCAACTCTCGCCAGGACTCAGTACAATTCCCATTCAAGCTTAATACCATAATAACTAAAAAGACAAGACGAATTAAGAAAGAAAAGTCGCTTCCAAATATAAAAATCCAATCTTACACCACAAGTTCAAAATACATCCACTTTCCAAAATATACAACTTCCCAAAATATGTCTAGACAAATACATTCCAAAATTCTAGCCAAAAGAGCCATCAAGTATGCTTTTTCCACAATCCCTTCCAGTTCAGCTCTTGTTAAGGAAAACAAATCTAACGGGGTGAGCGGATGCTCCTGAGGCCAAGAAAACATGCAAAACACGTAGTTCAAATAACAATAACAGTTGAACAAGAATGAAAGCTGTAACATTCAAGTAATTTGTGAGGACCCGTAATTTCTTAATTTCTAGGTTTTATTTTCTTTTAATTGCACGCTTTTTTCCCATTTTCTTTATTCAAAAAATTTTTAAAATAATTTTTATGAGTAAATATAGTTGTTAAAATGATTTTTCTAGTATCGGTTAGTTTTTGAGAAATTAAGAGCGTATACCGGACGTGGGACCCGCTAATGCGGAAAGTTCGGTAAAATTCGGCCAGTTAGGTTAAGTTTTGGATACCGGGTTTATTTTAGCAGGTGTTAAGAGATAATTAGAGATTACCCAATGGATGAGAGTTGGAGCGACAAAAGGATAGCCATGCATTAATGAGAGTGACAAGTGTCACTTGGAGATTCAATCTTGCATTTGACCACTATTCACCACTTTACCAATTAATACAAAAATTGACCAAAATCATCTTCATTTGCAAGCTTCTTTGGCCGGCCATCTTCAAGAGAAAAGAAGAGAAAACTCTCAATTTTTCTTGCCTCCAATCTTGTTCAATCTCTTAGTTCAACCGAGTAAACTTGGATTTCCTCCAAAAAAACCCTTAGTTTAGTGATTGTGAGGTTGTTAGTGAAGTGGTTTGGAAGACCAAGGTGCTAAGTTGTCTCCTTTCTTGAGTTGATAAGGTGAGTAGCTAAGGAACCTCTCTTTTCTTCTTAATGATGTGTAATTAGTGGCTTGTAGTAGTCTAAGAGGTGATTTTGTGGGCAATTCCATGACTTTTGGTAGAGATTGGTGAATTTTTCTATTTATTCATGATTTTTCTGTTTTTATATGTTTAATATTGGTTGGCCATGGATGATGGTTGGGAATGGTCTAGAATGAAGCTATAGTGCGTAAATTGTAGCGAATTACGAAAAATTTCCACTTTGTGCAGAAAATTCCAGATTAGGGTTTCTATTTTTTCTCATTCTGCCTGGTACTGTTTCTCCTAGTTATAGGCTGAATTGGCCTTAGTGTAAAACATGAAAGTTGTAGAAAATGATTTTTTATAGTTTCCTACAAAATTTCAGCCCAATCGGAGCAACGTAGCCTATGAAAAGACCGAAATACCCCTGCTGCCCTGTTTCTGTCCGAAACTGATAATCAGCTTCTGTAATTGGTTAGTTTGACTGGGAATACTACTGATTTGGTTGTCGATGTCTTCTTAAGAATTATAGCCTTGTATCTTAGCTTCAAATGGCTTGGAATTACCTGAATCGGAGTTGTGTGTGCTGAGATATGCTTGAATGAATCGAGACTGCTAGTTGAATTTCACAGTGAGCTCCGAACTGGAAAATCTGGAGTTGTTTTGGTAAATTTGACCTAGTTAGGGTGAGAAATGGACTAAGTAGTCTTCATCAAATATATAGCCCTATGTCTTAGCTTTGAAACGGTATAACTTGCACTTCAATCTAATAAGCATAGTTTCAGTTATGTCCGATACGCTAAGTAGCGGTGAATCTGTCTTTTTGGTTCCTTAACTTAAAGCTCATTTCCGGTCATTTTCCTAGCTAAATCTTGTACTTGAATGACATTGAGCCTATTGAACGGCTGTTGTGATGAATTTATATTGCGTATGACTTTGGGATTGATTGAGAAAAATAATGAAGCCATAAGTGGCTGGAAAAATAGGTAAATACAGAGGGCATGCTGCCTAAAATTTTAGGGCTACGCGATTCCTTCAATTGAGTTGATCTTAGTGCAAATGAAGGGTTTTGGGGTTGTTTATAACCCTAGGACCAACTGTTATCTTTTTGCTCAAAAGTAATATTTATATCTTTTGCACTAGTACTTAACCTGGAAAGGCGTACGACATGTAGTCGAGCCTCACTTGTGCATTCCGTTACTCGATTTTGGATGTGAAACCTTCAATTGTTTTATTTCGATGATTTTAGGGTTCTTGGCGATTAAAGCAGTTTGAAGTGAAACTTTTGAAGTATCTGTACTTGAACCGGTGAGTGTACCACTCCCCTCATTTGCTGTTTAACTTGGTTTCTGCCCCTGCAATCTACGATTTAAATGACTGCACTATCTGTTTATTCTGTTTGAGACGAGGGTGTACTTTATCACACTCGTTCTCTGTCTGTCCATATGCCTATTTACTGTGTATAATCTGTTAACTGTATCTGAGGGTTTGTTTGGATTGCGATTTATTTGTCAAAAATATATTTGCTTACATCATCATTACAATTTCCAACGCACCTTTTTATCTTTCCAATTACCTTTTTATCTCACATACATCATATCACAAAAAGTGCTACAGTAAAAATATCTCTAATAATTCACAATCCAAACAAACTCTGAGTCTGTTCGGACGTCGTTTGGAGGCTGGTATCTAACGATCTTTCTGTGACCTCTGAGCTCAACACCTGTGGCTAGTTACTCAAGTCGGACCGGCAAGGGCCTGATCGATTAGATAACGAACCAAGGTAGTCTGTTTTGGGAATCTTTGGGTATTGAGACTCTTGATTCCGATTGTGATAACTCGAGAAAATCTTGAATAGACTTAGCCATTATTACCCTTATTTCGTAATTTGAAATATTATAGATAACAAACAATTGGTCAAATTCAATCACTAAATTTAATTATTCTAGAAATTGGGAGTTTAGAAATATCCTAGAATGATGTCAAAAAAAATAATAATAAAATAAATTAAAATTAAAATTAAAAAAATTATATGAATCAAATAAACATATGATATGCGTACCGTAATTTGTGTGATTTGAATATATTATAGTTGAACGAGCTACATGTCTAGTTAATTTCCTACAAAACCAAATGTGTGAGAATCTAATGGATTAAGGAAATACAAATAAAGTTAGGAGCTAATGTATAAAATAATAGAACTACAGCCTTAGTAAGCAAATAAATTAAAGTTAAAAGACGAAGTTACCCTTGGAACCTAAAGAATTAACCAGGCAGCCAAGCAAAATAAGTTATCAGCAATTTTACAATAGGAACCGAGTGGAAGTAAGGTAATCAAATGCTAACCAAAACTTGGGCGGTGATTGAGAAAAACCGAAGAGAAATCAGTTGCCAAATATAATTGGACAGTTGGCCTGAGTGGAACAGTCTAGTATTGTGTAGTACCAATTGGAAAAATTGACCACCGAATAGCATTTCCTTCTTCTAATTCTTAAGCCTTCTAAACAGAGAGATAAGTGAGTATAAGAGGAAAATATTTCTGATTCCTTTCTGTTTCAGCTTGCAACCGAGAGAGAGTGAGGGAGAGAGAGTTAGACATTTGCTAGCTTCATTTCTCCAGCTTGCAACCTCAAAACCGTGAGCCAAAACTGAGAGAGAGGGAGTGAAATCTTGGTGGTATACTTCACCTACCAGCCTCAACCAAATGAGAGTGAAGTAAATAGAAAAAAGAAGGAGAGCTGGTGCCGACCTTGAGGAACCGAAGCTAAGAAATCTGCCCGGTCTGCAACTTTTAAATCTTGAAAGACAGAGGTAAATTTTCTGTGATCAATCCTTATTTACTGAGTATAAATGAATATATATAAGCCGCAAGTTAAGTTTTAGCAGGGGAAAATGAGTTTCAACTGAAGAAAAGTTCTGGTTTAAGATTAAAATTGAAACTGAACTGAACCTGTTGGAACCGAGATGATTGATTAAGTTACAACATGTTGTCAGTGGAAAAATGGAAGAATGTTGTAGTAAATGCATGACAATGTTTAAATCTCCCATAAAGTGAAATTTAGCTATAGGAACTTGTGAAAGTTGGAACTTTGAGTTGAAAACAAAGAAAGAAACCTGCTGGAATTCTTATAGCATCATCCGAGAGAAAGGGACTGGATATGTAGCTTATCATTTGAGATTATGGAACAATTTTCATTTAAGAATTCAAGCTATTTGTTTACACTCTTGTGCAATCTGAGAAACTAAAGCAGAGTTGATAACTTAAGTGAGAATATTTGCAAGAATTAACCGGTGGTTCTGTCTAGCTAGCCGAGAGATGAAGTAAGGAAATTTTCCAATTTTCTTGACAGATTTTTGGGTTCCAAATTCCTACGTTGAAGCTGAATACCTTGCATAATTTTTTTAGTTTTAGCATGCATGTTGGAGTTGAATGGGAACTGAAGTAGTTAATGGAGAAATTTCTTGTTTAAAAACTAATTGCTGTCCAAAAACAATCACAGCTTGACCGAGAGAGAGAAATAGACTTCAGATCAGTTTTTCCTTTGAAATTCTGGCTGAAAAATTTTATATTGATGACCAAGTTTACTCTGTAGTTGGAGAATCATCTTTTGCATGATGAGTTGGAGTTAAAACTGAAGAAAATTATGGAGAAAGCACCATATGTTAAATTGCTATACTGCTGGAAATTGTAATGTGTTGCTGGCCGAATTAGTTGAGGCTTTAGGTGGGATTCTTTTCTAGAATTGTGTGTTATTTGTTCTAGTTTGAGTGGGCAAATTATGAGCTATGTGTTTAGCATTTCAAGCAAGTATAAGATGGAGATTTGTTGAACAATTTGAATGATATTGCTGGAACTTATACTTGTTGGCCGAAACAGGGAAGAGATGAACTTTCGTTGAAGTTTTTGAACAAAAGCCTAAGATAGTTTGTTGTAACTATACATATAAATAAATATATATATATATATATATCCGTTTGTAGCATCTTAACCTTGTTTTGAATACTTTAAAGAATTTAAAACTTGAAGGGCTAGTGAAGTGGAACAAATAAGAATAACATGCAAACTAGAGTCTAGTTCAGTCTAAAAGGGAAGAAATAAAAGTTCCATCAGCTTTAATTATTAAGATTAGAATGAAATGATTTAATCTTAGCTCAAATATTTTATAAGATCTTAAAATTTATATATGTACATTAACCTTGTTTTAGAGCTACCAAACCTAATGGATTTTGAAGTAATATGGCTGAATTATGTTGAATGGTTGAATTGGTAATGAGATGAAGACTTATATACTGTTTTAGAAATTCTAAGGTAATTTGTTATGGCTATATA
The DNA here is from genome assembly GCF_003713205.1 of Coffea eugenioides. Classification (NCBI taxonomy): domain Eukaryota; kingdom Viridiplantae; phylum Streptophyta; class Magnoliopsida; order Gentianales; family Rubiaceae; genus Coffea; species Coffea eugenioides. The sequence goes on along the minus strand of NC_040036.1, from coordinate 53,161,038 downwards.
CACGAAATGGCTCCTAATCACTTAAATTAGTTTTTATAATATTTAAGAGACTATAAAACTTGAGAAGTTAAGGTTGTGAAACAAAATTTAATTCACAAACAACCTAGAGCTTAGTTAGTCTTAAAAGGGAAAATGGAGTATTTATAAGCCATAATTAATACTGGATTGAGAAAGTATATTAGTTTAAACATTATACAAGTTTATAAACTTGGAATATATGTATATTTCTTTGGTTTCTGTTGAAATTTAATGCTTAAATTATGTTAAAATTGCTGGTATGAATGTCATACTTAAATGTATGGATGGTTTGAATAAAAGTCTTGTGGTTTTAAAAGAGAAAAAGGAGTTTTTCACAAGTGAAAAATGAGTTTCCAGATTTTCGGATTTCACTGACCAGTCTCAATAAAATGCTTATATCTTGGTGTAGGAAAATCCGATTGAGGTGCTGTCAGTGGCATTTGAAACTAGAATCATGGGCTTTGTTCTGTAAAAATTTCATATTTTTCCTCCATGTGTACTGCTGTCCGTGACTCCTCAAAGTAGGCTGTCCTGCTTGAATGTCCTGTTTCTTCAGGAAAATGAATTTTTGACTTGGATTGAATATTTGGCCTATTTGTGACTTGAATCTATGAAAAGTGTCTTCTGGGATGTGATAGTACTAAAAATCTATTTTACAACAGTATAACTTTCATAATTGTTTGATTTGTGGAACTCGAGTTGCGAATTTTTAAAGTTTACTGTTACTAATCATCTCCGTAGATTCCTGAAGCATAGAAACGGGCTTCTTGACTTTAAAACCTCAGACGGCCTACTTCCAACCTCTCACCTTGATTTTTCCACTTCCTTGACATCAAATATATCCCTATTGAACTTCTCTCGCTAATGTATCTCTCATTTACTCAAAGTTTTACTCTTTTAACAAGTTACCTTAATTAAAGCGGTCAAGACTTGTACTTAGCTTTTAGCCACCATTTCCGAATTTTCAAGTGAAGCTTACATGCTAAAATTGTCTTGTGTGTGGATGACATTGAGCCTAGTGAAAGGCTATTGTGGTAAGATTATTTGTGTGTGATTTTAGGACTGAATTGAGAAAAATAATGAAGCCATAAATGGCTGGAAAATAGCTAAATACAAAGGGATATGTTGCCCAAATTTTCACTCGAATGTGAGACGTGTATACTCGCAGTTTGAGTGAAGATTTGAGGTCGAATTGAACTCAAATCGTCTAGGGTATTCAAGTCTTCGCTCATAGAGGTATATAAGTTAGAATTCGGCCGAACCTTGTAACCTTGGAAAAATGAAAGTAACGACTAATAGAAATACGTTTTCCTCCTCTCTTCGACTCAAATGGGAATTTCAAAGTTTAATTGCTTCAAAGTTTCAAAGTTTTAAGAGCGAGCATGAGTTTTACGAATATTTCCAAAATGAGTTTCAATTACTTGATTTTCTTTAAAAGAAACTTGAACCCTAATTGATTTCAAGTTCTTAATGACGTTTTATCGCAGAGTTGAACTCCACACAAAGAGTAATACCTGACCGTGATTCGTAAAGGCACTACATCTTTGGTGAGTGTTCCACTACCTACTACCCATTATGTGAAATATCTGAATATTTGAAATACTTGATTTATGACTGTTGGAGCCAAATACTGTTTTGATAAAATAGAGGCGAGCGTGTACTTTATCGCACTCGACCTCCCTTGTTTTCCAATGAGTCTCTGTATACTGTTATTATGAGATGAGATTTCGCTATATACATGACTGTGTTTGAGTTGTTTGGGTGATATCCCATCAACGACTGCTACTGTTTGGGTACCTAACCTCTTAGGTGAGTCGGTTGTATCGAGCCAGCAAGGGCTTGGTCGAGAAGGCCGATAAACCTTGGGGACTGATGTTTGGAGGTCCCTGGTGAAGTATAGCCGTTGAGCTTGCTTGTTGTGTTGCCCAACACCACCAGTGGTAAAATTCTCGACTTGATCCTGTTTCTTTGGAATCTTGGATTCCTGGTATACTCGAGTATTACCAAACTACTGTTTGTGGCGTGCGGGCCCGGTAGGGGGTTGATTGGTGGACGGAGATTGGTGAAAGCGGTGTTCTACGGACTTGCATTTTATGAATACAAACGTTGACGGAGAGTCAACGGATCCAGTTATGATCAAGCTCCAGTGGTTATTGGCTTTTGAAAGCCACCCGTATCCTTTAATTGAACTGTGATTAAATTACTGTCTTACTGTACGGAGTTTATTTGATTATTTTGTGACCTTATTTGGCTATGTGTTTAATCATTTTACTTGGAACCTTACTGGGCGTTAGCTCACCGCACTCCCTTTGTTTTCCTTAACAGATCGGGGATGGATTTGATCAAGAGCTTTCTTAGCTTTACATTGTTTTGGACTTGTATTTGAGAGTGTAACCTTTTACTTAAGTAGACCTTACTTTTGACTCCTGTAAGTTTAAACCTATAAGTTCAACTCTTGTTATGTAAGTTGACTTTTGGTTATAGGTATACTAAGCTTTTGGAGAATTGGTGAAGTGATTATATTTTATTTTGGGTTACACTCCCTTGCATGGAAGATGTTTCGTCCGCTTCATTTGAGTTATTAGTACTTTGATCGACTGAGCCCCGGCGAGAGCTGGGCAGGCAGTCCGCTGATACCCTAGGGTTCGCCACTTGTACTACAAATGGAAATCTGGCTCCTGAGAGCCACTTGTATCATTTCCCCTTGAATCACTGTGTCTAAATGCTTTCCTTTGTATCTGGTAAATGTATCTGATTGATTAAACGTGAAAGGCCATGATTTTACCCCTATATGTTTGATACCTCATTGAGCGTAAGCTCACCCCTTTCTGTTGTCTTTGTTTTCCTTACAGGGGACAAACTTGGGAATCACGATTTTGGAGGAAAAGGGTCAAGTTAGTATATATGTCATGTTGTTAAATGAATCCCTAATTGTATTTTGTGTAGTATGAGTACCTCGGATCGCACTGTAGGTTAATTTGTTCAAGACTTCAATGTAAATATATGTGTAAGTGTTTAACCTTGTCTATTAAATGTATTTCGTTGAGACTATGATTTTATGGCTTGGTAGGCATGTTCTCACCTTAGTAGTTTCCGATTGTTCATTTTCTTTGGGTCCTATCGCGCGTACTATGTTGGGTTTGTGTGAATCGACTCACTGAGTCCCGGCGAGAGCTGGGCAGGCGGTCCGCCGAACCCTTTGGTTCGCCTTAGGGGGAGGTGGGGCTGTCACATAATTCACAATTGACAATAAAACACACTTGTTAAGGATACATGACCTCTCAAGAACTAATTTCCACTTGCTCGATTCAGAACCTCCACGAGTTGACACTCCGTCAATCGGGTAGGTTATATTCCGTAGAACTTCCCTTACACGTTCCCCGTTCACCGTTACTCCCCCTGCTCCGGGCCCGCACTTCTTTTATATAAGGCGGTACTACTCGAGTATGCCAAGCGAGATCTCTCCAATAGATCAAGATTATACACTTTTTCCATGACTCACCAAACTTCTCGACCAAGCCCATGCCGGTTCAAGTCGCAAGGTCGGCCAATGAGATTTGGGCGTCCCCCAACATTATCACTAGGAGTCGAGGAGATTCATTCCAACGACATATGCAACCATAGCATATTTAACCATTTCAACACTTCACTTAATACACTTGACAATTCACTTCAAGCAATTCACTTCAAACAATTCAATTCCACTTCACTTAAACGAGAACGAGTGCGATAAAGTACACACTCGACTCGGCATATTCAAAATACTCAATCAATAATAACAATTAAGCACGTAACAATTTTTTACACACTTGATACTCACCAATCAAAGTAGGGAGTAAGTGCTCAAACAACTTTTAGGCGTCCGCTTCTAGATCCTCTTGAAGGTCCCCTTGAGCGCTTGAGCAAATAATGATTTACTATCACACACTATCACTTATAAATCCTTTGTTAACAAGGAAGATTGTACACTTGTACAATACTAAGAAAATATCATGGAAGAGAGCATTAATTACTCGTAAATTGAGACTCAAAAGTGGGGTTTAATAACACAAGGAAAACTAATTTCCTTCATGAAATCAAGTTTAAAACGGTCAACCAATATCGAAGGATGGGGAAGATTTTCCAAAACTCATTTCTCATCGAGCCGGAAAAATTTCAGTTTTGTACGTCAAACTTAGAAAAATCAGAACTTGTACTCAGTAGGTCCAAAATTGGAAAACTTTATACCGTTGGAATCTTGGTTCAAAGTACTAAAAGTTTCTAGAAGACACCTTTCCAAGATTCCAGACGGAAGACATTCAAATTTTAGCTCAAAGTGGCTGACTTGAGCATACAAGACAGTTTCGATCATGTTTTTCGGCAAACTTTGGAAATTCGGAAAAATTCACAAAAGGTGAACTAGCCTCTGAAATTCATAACACTATTAGATTTCCAATCAAGGTTTTAAACACGACAAACGGAACTAAATTCAGAGTTTTGAACATTGAGATGTAGCAGCTCAAAGTTGGCCAAAATGAAGACTGTTTGGTCAATTTTCCAGATTTGAAGAACAACTTTGACACATCATTTGTATATTGAAATGGTCTTAGATTGACACCAAAATTGGTACAATTCAACTTCCATATGAGGACTACTCCCCTATCAAATTTCATGTAAAAAATTGTACGGAAAGGTAGTTAACAAAACTACCAAAGTTCAAGGAATTTCCAAAACAAATCTGTCTTCTTGCTTTCTTTTCTTTTTCAAACATTTTTCCCAATGAAATCAACTCCCATTTGGTTCATTTGTGAAACCAAGGTCCAAGAAACATTTCATAAGTAGTTCATAGTTGGTTGACATCGAAATTTTCAAAGCAAAGCATCTAACAAACAACCAAATCAGTTGGCCAGCAAAAAGTAGGGTTTTCTTGCTCTGCTGCAGTTTACAAATTACACCATATCTCACTCAATACAACTTGGAATTGAGAATGATCAGTGGCGTAGAAAACTAGATTTAAAAGGTTACATTTCATCAGAAGAAGTCGTTCTGAAAATCAGTTCATAGGTAGTTCAAACTCAGGCGACAAGTTGCAGCTTCCCATTGCTATTCGAACAGAACAGCAGAACAGAACAGACAACTTTGGTGAACCACTACGAATCACTCAATTCGAACTAGATGGTGAATTTTACACCGTTGAAAATCTAAAAATGTCTAGTTTCAAATACCGCAAACGGCACTCGATTTTGACTTTTGTACAAAGAGATATGTTCAATTAAAGAGACACTGTTTATCAGCCCAGAACACGTTTTCCAGTTTTCTGAAATTTTTGAAATTTCATGTTTTGCTCAACCAATTCAAATGATTTTTGGTAGAATCTTTCTGCACACCATATACAATATATATATATCAGTTTCACAACCATTTGAGCCCCAAAATTTTGAAATATAAGTACGGCAAAAACAGGACAGATTTGTCTAGCATTCCTGCGAAATTTTTCCTTCGATTCCTCTCTTCCTTTTCAAATCTTAACACTCATCTACACACTAACACTCACCACAAACACCCTAACACACATATTATCATCATATCAGTCCTTACAACCAAGGTGGGAGTTCATAGAGCCCACTTCAACCAATCCAATCCAAATAACAACAACAATAATGAAGCTACAAGCTTCAAAGCCAAGAATAAAAGATTGGATGGTGTTGGATGATTACCTCCTAACCTTGAGAGAAACCAGAAATTTTTGCACCATTAAAGCTCTAAGAAACCGCAAGGATGATGCCTTTCTTCTAGCTTAAGTGAATCTCCACGTAATTTATGAGTTGGATGCAAAGTTTGAGGTGAAATGAAGGAAGATTTGAAGTAAAAATGGAGTGAGCTTCTTCCTTTCTTTTTCTTGCTGTTCGGCTGGCACTAATGGAGTGAGGAGAAGGTTTTGATGTTATGTGAAGCTTCCATGAGAAGTTTAAGGATTTTGGGCAAAATTCTAACAAAAGTCAACTCGCAATAGTGCTCGCGCGCGCGCGTTTCGTATCTGTTTTCTCTCGGGTTTGTTTCACTTGTGCACTAAACCTCTAATGTACTTCCTTTAACATTATAATTATTCATTCTTAGTAGTCTAGTATTAATTTCTTAAATCTCCACTTAACCGTTCCGGCTTGATATACGCGAACTTCCTATTCACGCGCGATAAAGCGAAATTTAAAAGAAATTCTTGTAACGATAATATAAGTAACTAATACGAGGGTAAATAATCCTAAAAAATAACCATTTTGAAATAAAAATATGAGTCCTCACAAGTATTAATTCCTCAAATGTCCAATTAGTTTGCATAGGCGGGACTTTCGGGAAACTTTCGACGCACTCGCGGTATAAACTTAAATTTTTAACTCACTCACCTCTAATCTATCAATTAACTTTTTTTAGTCTACTATTACTCATTCTTAATTCTCCAGGATTATTGCACTCTCGATTCAAATATTATCTCGAAAAACGTGTATTCACTATTTTTTAATAAACGAGCCTCCGAAAAATTAAATTTGCTAACGGGACATTTTAAAAATATAAGTGAGACAGTATTCCATGTAAATGGATTTAAAATGGTTGAAATAAATTATTCGGAGAAAACGGTCGAATAAATAATTAAATAAGCCAATAAAATAGAATTAAAAGTAAAGAAAATTCGGGTCCTCACAGTTTAGTCCCCTTCGGCTCCCCTATACATCCAATTGAGCCTCCCCTTGATTAAACTAGAGTGAGAATAAGAGTCAGAGTAAATTAAATAAGTGATGAATGACAAAAAAAAATGAAAGAAGATAGCCTGTTTGGAAAATTGTAGAAAAGAGACACCATTGGAAAATTTCTCAAGATAAATAGAGGATGTGGTGACGGCAAGTCTCAAAAGTGAGTCCTTTCTTCTTTTCTTTTGTTTCCCTTAATTTCTCGTCTCCCCAACCCTTAAAGCCTAATGGACCAAAAACCCAGCAAAACCCCTCCAAATTACATCAATGTACATAAAATTGACATGATGAAGCTAATTAGGTGTGGCAATTTCCGACACGACCTGAAAATATAACACGAACCTAACACAAAATTAATGGGTTTGGGTTGAGACATCGCGGGTTCGGGTCAGACTCGGATCGAACCCGATGAACCCGAAAAGAAAACGGGTCGAATTCGGATCAACCCGTAGGTGACCTGATATGACCCGGTAACCCGTTTACGAATTAAAAATAATTTAATAAACATAAAAATTATTTTATCTAACTAAACTAAGTTATTCTTTTTTTCCAAAGGCATTAATCACTTAATCCTAAATGAATTTAATTAACTTGTGTGCAATTGAAATTATTATATTTAGAGAAATAATGTATTATATTATTTTTTACTTTTATATTGTTTTAATTTATTTTATATTTGGTTTGGGATAAAACACTTTTACGGTGTTTTTATTTATTTTAGATTTGGTTTGGGATTATTTATTTAAATTTTTGTTACTTGATTATGTAATTAGTCTTGGGCGAAATTGGTTTTATTAGAAATTACAATGGTAAATTAAAAAATTAAAATTAAGTTTCGGGTCGACCAGTCAACCTGAAATTTTTTGGTTCAGGTCAGCTCTCCTGACCCATTTCGGGTTGGCGAGTCAGGTTCGGATCAGCGAATTTTCTATTATACCCGGATCTCAATCCGACTCGTCAACCCGATTTGGACCCGACTGCTACTCCTAAAGCTAATTGCGGATGAAGAAAAGGATGGCAGAGGGATACGGGGCAGGAGCGGTCATCAGGCCGACCGCTCCTGAACGGTTTCCTCACAAGACCCAACAAATGGACCACAATAAGCCACGTCAAGAAGGCTTCAGTAGGGCTAGAACGATGCCGTGTTGAGGAGAAACGGGAAAAATAAAAAGAAAAAGAGTTGACGGACCGTTTCATGAAGTGTTGGTCCGTTACCGCCCAAATGAATCCTCCAAATGAAAAGCTAAGTTGCGCTCCCTCCAAAATAATTGTTCATAGTCATTAATGCAAAATTCTACAAAACAGAGCAAGAAAGAAAAGCAAAGGCAAAATAATATTGCAGAATTAGAAATTGCCAGGTAGTATACAAGGGATAGCAAGAAGTAGTAGAAATAGAGTGGCTGCGAAGGAAAATCAGGGCGAGGAGAAGTAATAAGTAATGGCAGAAGGAGAGAGTTTATGATTGGTACTCAAATATCAAAAGGCTTGAGAAGGTGAACGGGAATTGTGGAGTACAAGGTTGGGAGATCCGGAGAAAAGATAAAGCAGAAGAAACACAGGTAAGAAAACATCAATAGTATCAGATAAATTGTGAATCGATTTGACTTGTAGTTATCTTTTGTCGTATACATTGTTGTGAACAAATGGGCTGATTATACTTGTTGCAGTTTTGGTTGAAGTAATTGTTTAATACAATGAAAAATGGATAATACACTGGAACCTTCGGTTGCACATAATAGATATTATAATTACCAACACGGGGAAAGAAAGGTATTGAAAATTTTGCACACCAAGTGCTTGCAAAATTGCGTGCATGGGTTGGGGATTGTTATGGTTATTGTGCATGAAGTTGGTGTAGGTTTTGTTACATAACAGTGATTGAGTGGAGATTAAACATGATATGGGCTTCTAAGATGGTACATACTGTTGACGGAGACATACAAAGTGAAGTGAAATGGTTACAAAATATTTCATTTAAGGGCGCCGTAGGAGAGAAGATTATAATGTGCTAAGTAGGAGAGAAGATTATAATTTGACAGTAGCAGGTAGAAAGTATGTCAAACTGTACAGTTTGGCATACTCAATGTGGAAACAAGTTTATAAGTCTTGATAGGTATTGTGTTTGCACATCATATTGGACAAATCATTTATGCAATGAGTCACTAGTAACACCTTCAGAATGGTATGTAAAATTGCCCCAACAAATGATGAAATTGCAAGAATGTGATTGTCACTCCACTGGAATTATATACTAGCACAGTACTTAGATAGACAAGTTTATTGCATGGAACTGAATAAGTAAGAGAGTAGGTTATAATTTGACAATATGTGGCAGAAGAAATAACAAATTGTGAAGTTTGGCATACTCAGTGTGGGAAAATGATTACGAATCTTGTTAGTTATTGTGGGTGCACATCATGTTGGATAATTGTTACACGCAGTGATTCAGTAATGACAGTATTAGAAGTGTTATGTAAAATTGGCTGAACATACATTGAAATTGTTCCACGAATTTGTTACTTTATTCGTATTGTTGAATACCGTGATAAATAAAGGAGAAATTGATTGCATCGATCTTTACAAGTAGGAGAATAGATTATGATATGACTAAATTAGGCATAATTAACAAGAAACTTTGCACGGTGGCAAATAAATTGTGAAAAGAAGATTACTAGTACAGTAATTGTTGTGGTTGGACATCATGTTTGATAGTTGCCAATGAAAATTCAATCTTCGCTGTGACCATTTTATTTATTGCCATAGAACTTACTGTGAACCTATGCCAGTAGTACAAATGTTAAATTAAGAACTGTCACTAAGATGTAGTTTTACTGTATATACCTGTACTATTTTCCATTCTTGAGAGCATATGGCTCATTTATGGATTGGTAATGTCGTGATGTAACTGCAGGCTGAGTTAAACGAGTTGTATAAAATTGCTGTTAATAACCAATGAAGGATATTAAAGATTACAGAAATGCTGTGTTCTCATCTGAGAGCAAAAGCTTCCACTTCTGGGTCTGAAGCATTAGACAAAGGAAAAAAATCTATATAGGAGGACTATACAATGCACACGACTCCTGATACCGAAGAAGAGCTGAAATTTCAATCTGCTGTAAAAGGGGGCAACGATGAAGATGATAATGCTAATGAAATTGATGCAAAAGGGTCTGAAGAAGATGAGCATAATGCAGCGCAATATGAAGAAGACGATGCAATTACCAGGACAAATATTGAAGCCAGAGAACTCCCAGAGCTGAATGAAGATGTAATGGACATGGAGAATCCAATTTATACTTCATTAGTCGTGCCTGATAACATCAGTCAGGGATTGCAACAAGGGGCCACCATAACAACAACTGAGCAAGGAAGCAACAGTGTGTTTGAAGAGTGTTACAAAATAGTTATTGAAAAGTTACGGTGTGTTTGAAGAGTATTACAAAATAGTTATTGTAGTGTTACAGTGTTTGAAAATTAATACAGAACTGTTATTGTTACTGTTAGTTATAGTGTATTTGAAGAGTGTTACAAAATAGTTATTGGTAAGTTACAGTGTATTTGAAAACTGTTACAAAATAGTTAATGGAATGTTAAAGTGTGTTCGAAAATTAATACAGTGGTGTTTGAAGACTGTTAATTACAGTGTATTTGAAAACTGTTACAAATTGATTTACAATTTGTTACACAACAATAGATATGAAATCATATGAAATACATGTTCTTCGCTTTTTAGGAGGCCTTGATATTGAGATAAAGTACAAGTCTACACGTACAACAAAGAAGAGCACCGTTCTACAGTCAGCCGAGTACATTCTACCAGCACATGTGACAGTAAACCTGTATGATAAAAATGTAACTACATTCAAGATTGTAACATCAGAGCTTTGTAACATAATCAACTTGTTACTTCCAAATATTATGTTTATTGAGCTTAACAAGATTGTATGATCCATGCGATACATGTGAGTAAACAGATTCCATTCCCATGATGTACTAGTTGGTCTCATATGTGTTGGGGTCTGATATTTTACCATATTAGAGGGTATTGCGGACTGTAAAAGGACCCCCTTGCAAGTGTATATCCCTTACACAGACAAGACTCCAGTTTGTTTGTCCCCCTTTCATTTTCGCCTGTATTATTATTCAATTTCACACTTCCAATTTCTCTTCATATTAAAGGGGCAATGGATCTGTGTACTCGATTCATTTTTTGTTATCTTCAACCTCCCTACAATAGGGATTACAGTCTCATCAATACAGTGTTCAGTTTTAAACCAAGTCTTGTGAGCCAATTAAACGCATCCAGGTTTTCTTGATGTTTGAGAAGATCTCGCTATTTTAATGAGATGTTCGAGAAGGTCTCGCTACATGCAATGTTGTAGGGTTCGAAACGATCATCTCTATATTTTCATTAGACACTTAATAAAGTTTCTAAGAAATTTAATGTGTCGAGGGGAGGAATTATTGTTGGTGCCAAGGGCAATTGCACAAACAAGAGAAGAGGAAAGGTTCATCAGACGTTAACTAACTGTAGTATCACTAGTTGTAACATCGGAGAATATCATTAGTTGTAAAATCACTAGTTTTAACTAGAGAAGATGAAAAGCTGTCGATTGCCAATTCATTAGTTGTAATGAATTGTAATATATACCTAACTCGTTGTAACTCAATCTGTACATCTTGTTATGACTATTTGTTGCATTTTAAATATTAGTTACCCGACTTTCAAATTAGTTGTTCCAACGAAATATCATGTTCTTCTGCGAAACTGTTACTTGGCATGTGGTCGTGTGGAACCAATTCGAGACGCCAATTGTAACTTCATTTCCATACTAAAGGAGTAATACCTATTGAAGTGCCTGTAATACTATCTGTAATACTCATCATTAACACAATTATAAGCCACATGTCTAAGTTTTAACATAGACGAACATGACAAGGTGCCTGTACAAGCACATCAATAAGTTGTAACAGTTCATTAACTTCTTGTAACGTACATATGCAGCATTCCCTGGTAGGGACGACATGACTGCACTTAGTAAATGTTCGTCCACGAACACCACAAATCTGGTGCTAGACACCTTCATGTCTGAAAAATCTGGTGTTAGACACCTAATGTCTGAAAAATCTGGTGCTAGACACCACAAATCTGGTGCTAGACACCTAATGTTTAAAGTAATTTTAGAATTACAATCAACAAGCATAATTCATTGAGAGATTGTACATTAAAACAAGTTTACAATACGGAACCGATCGAAACTGAGTAATATCTTTTCTGGACAAGTACGAACATCAGTAAATGAGGTGAACTTGGGGATGGAGAGCAACGAACTCAATTGTTTGGAATAACCAATTGTTTTGTATTCATAAAAATTGTAGGTACACATCATTCATCAACCTGCAACTGAGTGGAGTTGATATGAATAGTTAGTCGCAATCCATAGGTGTTATTTCTTTCCTGAAATACGTAACGATGACAAATCAGTCAATACAGTTAATGAAACATACGGTTAATGAAACATACGGTTAATGATATACGCTGTCGAAGTATCCAATTAACAAAACACCATAAATATATGGGATAATGATAAAAGCTTGTCACCTGGGGTGATGGTGAAAATACATGATATGCATTCTTATTACAGTGTGTTGAAATTGCTGTACGCTCCCCCTACGTTGTACAATATAATTATTCATCTGTCAACAACTCATTAGCAATGCCTATATTGCTCAGTTCCAAAGTTAAATTGGACTAGACATTATAAAAAAATGATATTTCAGACCATTAAAATATCTCTAACGGAGTTATGTTTGAAAAATATAGAAAATTTGGGATGCATCCATTCTGTAAGAACACTTCCATGAGGCCCCTGATTAGCCAATCGGTGAATTTTCGGATAATACAAAATAATATGTCATTAAAGCATTATATGTTAACTACAAAATATGCATACTTCGACAGCGTTCGGGTGCCCACCATTACAATTAAAGAAAAAGTAGTTCTACGATACGAAAAAAGGACCTTATTTTATCTACTAAATGTATGCATACCGTTGGACTTTTCTTGATTTCGGGAGCAACAGTGTTTGGAGGGCCATTCACTAACTAACTTATCGAATGCGTCTACGAGTTTTGTATGGGCCAAATAATTATATAAAACAGACAAAAAGGGTATATCATGAGGGATGTCAGCCGTAACAAAATCATCACACAATGTAACATCATCATAACTAATTGTACTGTAAGAAACATCCAAATAAAAGTTAAAGCCATGCTCATTTTATACTAACCGAAACTGAGTCAGTTGATGAACGGTATCCCATAAACATGTGTTCATCAAATGAAACCGATGTCGACTCCAATTCTGAAACCTGTATTATTGACACGACAATAATGTTATTTTATAGTGAATTGTACTTATGGATTAGTTAATTGTATAACGATAACATTGTTGTAGCATAAATATTTACCATCATAGTTATTGGATCCTTACCGTAGTCTGTGTAGTTCTTGACAATCTAGATTTTCTTTTTAATCTGTCAAATTTATCGATCCAACTTCGCATCACTTTACTTCTCTTCCCACTGGTACGTTTTTTAAATCCTCTTGCGACTACTACCTCTCCCATTTCATTTACAAATTGAATCTTATAATGTTCCTCCACATTCAGATCATCTTCGTCGGCGCTTGTGTCATCTTTGGCATCACATCACCTTCGTACTTGCGTTTCACACCTTTCTTGCAGCAACTATATCTTCTATACGTGGTCACGCCGTCTTTGTTTTTATTCAGATAGTCTTTGCGTCTACTAAAATCCATTTTGTCACGGCCCCACCTCCCCCTGAGGCGAACCAGAGGGTTCGGCGGGCCGCCTGCCCAACTCTCGCCGGGACTCAGTCGTTCACTACAATCCTCAATTGAATTTCAAGATATATATATCAAATATACATCAAAGGTTCCCAAACTTTACGTATCAAAAGCGAAGCGTCCACGCTTCCGCAGCGCCACTCTGATCCTTGATCACAATTAGTATACAGGAGGAAGTCCAAAACTAGACTATTACACATCCAATCAATTCTAAACGTTCAATACAATCCCAATATGAATGATTACACAGAAGGAAATCCAAGTTCAATCCATACATGAGATAATCCATGAATAAACACTACAAGCCCTTCCTTCGCCTTGAGCCCTGTGGAGGGGAATAAAACATTTTTGGGGTGAGCTAGAAGCTCAGCGAGTAACCAATAAAATCAGTTATCAAATCTGTTTAACAATGGTTCATTTCAATGATGTTGTAAATCAAAGGATAAGTCGAGAAACAATTACAACGTTTACAAAATATGTATCAATAATTCAAGAAACATTTACAATGGAAAGCGATAGTAACATTCATGAAAAGGATACGTTCGTTCTCCTGTCATTTCATTGCATTTGGTTTCATTCGTGCATTCATTCACCCCGTCCCTGACTTTTGGCCAGGCTCCACCAACCTACAAGGTAATACTCGAGTATACCGAAACGTTCACCCAAGTTCCTAGTCGTCCGACCGAGTCCGCTTCTGGCTCGAGACGACCGGTAACAAGGGGCAATGGCCAGTTCAGCCCAAAAGGCTTACATTCATGCGCAAGTAGCATTTAATCATTAATCATTGAAAATTTCATATTTATTTAGGTCGAGTGCGATAAAGTACACGCTCGCCTAGAAAACTTGTTTTAACAATCATTCAAAGCAAAATCAATAATAACAAGACACTGATATTGTTGACCTTGGTCGATCAATCCTTGGTTTTGATGATTAACAAACCAAAATGTAGATTTGGGCTAATGTTTTTATGTGAGCAATTTGTTAGAACAGATTCTTGTGGCACAAAAGAAGAAGCAAAAACAGGGCACTCATGTGGGACGTCCGAAAGGAAGCGATCAGACGTCCGAAAGGATGAAGAACATCAAGAAGGAAATTCTGTCGGACGCTCGTGAGGAAGCATCGGACGTCCGGATGGATCGGACGCATGCTTCGGACGCACATCAATCTCATCGGACGTCCTAAAATTTCCACGAAGATTTGATAACTCTCTGGACGACGTTCGGACACTGAAGCTCGGACGATAAAATCCCATCGGACGTCCGAACAACAACTTGACTGATTTTCGGATGATGGGATCGGACGATGACTAAGCTGTCGGACGTCCGACAGGCCAACGGCTAGTTTTGACAGCATTTAATATTTGATCGTTGGAGAGCCTTTTGGAGCCATTTCTCACCTTCTATAAACACCCCAAAGCACAAGAAGACAGAAGACTTTTGCCAACACAAAATACAAGCTTACAAGTGAGATTTTTGAGTAGAAAGATTCTTTGTTGGTTGTATAAGGGGTTGGGGAAGTTGGGTTGTGAGGTTGCTCAAGTGAAGGTTACTCTCTAGGAGGAGTAAAACCTTGGTGAAGGTGAACCTATCACTTGAAGTGGTAAAACCTTGGTGAAGGTTGCCTCATTTGTTTAAAATAATTCTTAATTGGGTGAGTGATCTTTCAAGTGTAGGTTGTTGAGGGTTAACTAGAATAGTTGTAAAACTCCTTGGCTCAACCAAAGTGTGTTTGGGGTGAGGAAGGAGTGAGCCTTCACTTGTACATCTTGGTTAGCATCGCTATCAATTGAAGAGGCTATTGGTTTGATATTTGGTTTGCATTTCTTATCCTTTCTCTTTAATTAAGTTTTCTTTATTGTGCTTAAATTTGATATATCTTTGTGCATCATTGTGAATTTGTTTGTACTCATTGGGTTGCACCGGGCACTTACAATTGGTATCAGAGCTTGGTCTCCTTGAGACTAAGCTCAATCGGCTTGGAGTAAAGATCATGGCAACCATAAAAGTTTCCTTTTTAGAAGGGCAATCTATTGATAGACCACCTATGTTTAATGGTTCTCATTTTAGCATGTGGAAACAAAGAATGATGATTTTCTTACAATCCGTTTATATTGAATTATGGCATGTGGTAGAAGATGGTCCTTATGAAGCTAGAATAGTTGACTCTACCACCAATTTGAGTAGATTAAAGATTAGACAAGAATTGAATGAAAAAGACAAGAGATACATTTCTTTGAATGCCAAGGCCATGTGTATATTGTACAATGCATTAGATGTAAATGAATCTAGTAGGATTAAAGGTTGTAAATCAGCTAAAGATATTTGGGATAAATTGTGTGTATTTCATGAAGGTAACCAAGATATTAAAGAACAAAAGAAATCTTTGCTTGTTTCTCAATATGAATTTTTCAAAATGCATCCTCTTGAAAATGTTGATGAGATGTGTAGTAGATTTTGTGACATTATTGAAGATCTTAAATTGCTTGGAAAAGAATATTCTTTGAGTGAGAAAAATAGAAAGATTTTGAATGCCTTGCCAAAAGAATGGGAAAACAAAATAAATGCTATAGAAGAGGCAAAGGATTTAAATTCTATGTCCATTGAATCTCTTGTGGATACCCTAACCTCTTATGAATTAAAGCTGAAATTCAAAGTGCAAGAGGAAGAAAATGCAAGAATGTATAAGAGAGGCATAGCTTTTAAAGCATCTCAAGTGGGGGATAACCCATCCTTCATGGGTAATGAAATCATGGAAGTGGACAATGATATAACTCCTCACATCAAAAGTTTCAAGAAGATCTTCAACAAGAGATGTTCAAGAGGAGATTGCAAAATTACATGGGATGAATGCAATTCAAAAAGAGAAAAAGAAGAGTTTGCCCAAATGGCACTAATGGCCGTTGGAGAAGATGAGGTAAGTTCTTATCACTCTTCTTGTGATGAAGATAATGAAGATGATGATGTGAAAACTCTTATGATTAAAATGCATAAAAGTTTGAAAAAATCTTATGCTAAAAATAAAGATTTGAAAACAAAAATAAATGATTTGTTGGAAGAAAACTCCAAACTTTTTCAAGAAAACAAATGTTTGAGAATGGAAAATGATGATTTAAAAAATCAAAAAGGTGTTTTTGATTGCAAAAATAATTTGAAAAGGAAGTTGGAAGAGAAAACAAAGTTTTATGAAAAAATGTTGGAGGAACAAAATGTGTTAAAGAAAAGAATTAATGACTTGAACGAGTTTCTCCAAAATGAAAAACAAACGTTTTCTCAAACAAAAGAAAGCAAATCTTTTTAAGGTACAAATAAGTTTGCTATGATAAGAAGTAAGAAAATTAGTTGCATTAAATCCACCTATGTGCAAAATACTTCTATCATGTGTCACTTTTGTTGCCAATTTGGACATATGCAAAATGATTGCTATGTAAAGAAAAATATGAGAAAAGGTATGAAATCCATGTGGATTGCTAGATCATGTTGTAATAACTCCCAAGGACCCTATTATGGTCTTGACTTGAAAAATAAAGGGGAAGTTGGCTTTTTGATTGATGCCAAAAGGGGGAGTAGGACTTATTGAAGTTTCTTTGTATGTTGGCATTTTCTAAGGGGGAGTTTTATTTGAACTTTTTGATCAAAGAAATCTTCATTTTGTTTGTCATCATCAAAAAAGGGGAGATTGTTGACCTTGGTCGATCAATCCTTGGTTTTGATGATTAACAAACCAAAATGTAGATTTGGGCTAATGTTTTTATGTGAGCAATTTGTTAGAACAGATTCTTGTGGCACAAAAGAAGAAGCAAAAACAGGGCACTCATGTGGGACGTCCGAAAGGAAGCTATCGGACGTCCGAAAGGATGAAGAACATCAAGAAGGAAATTCTGTCGGACGCTCGTGAGGAAGCATCGGACGTCCGGATGGATCGGACGCATGCTTCGGACGCACATCAATCTCATCGGACGTCCTAAAATTTCCACGAAGATTTCATAACTCTCTGGACGACGTTCGGACACTGAAGCTTGGACGATAAAATCCCATCGGACGTCCGAACAACAACTTGACTGATTTTCGGACGATGGGATCGGACGATGACTAAGCTGTCGGACGTCCGACAGGCCAACCGCTAGTTTTGACAGCATTTAATATTTGACCGTTGGAGAGCCTTTTGGAGCCATTTCTCACCTTCTATAAACACCCCAAAGCACAAGAAGACAGAAGACTTTTGCCAACATAAAATACAAGCTTACAAGTGAGATTTTTGAGTAGAAAGATTCTTTGTTGGTTGTATAAGGGGTTGGGGAAGTTGGGTTGTGAGGTTGCTCAAGTGAAGGTTACTCTCTAGGAGGAGTAAAACCTTGGTGAAGGTGAACCTATCACTTGAAGTGGTAAAACCTTGGTGAAGGTTGCCTCATTTGTTTATAATAGTTCTTAATTGGGTGAGTGATCTTTCAAGTGTAGGTTGTTGAGGGTTAACTAGAATAGTTGTAAAACTCCTTGGCTCAACCAAAGTGTGTTTGGGGTGAGGAAGGAGTGAGCCTTCACTTGTACATCTTGGTTAGCATCGCCATCAATTGAAGAGGCTATTGGTTTGATATTTGGTTTGCATTTCTTATCCTTTCTCTTTAATTAAGTTTTCTTTATTGTGCTTAAATTTGATATATCTTTGTGCATCATTGTGAATTTGTTTGTACTCATTGGGTTGCACCGGGCACTTACAGATATGCAAGCACGCATGATATGTAAGAAAACAGTTCCAAAAGTAACTTTGAAAACAGTTCAAAAGTAAATAATGCAAGAAATGGTTCATAAATAATTTTAGAAATAGTTTGAGATCACTCACCTCCACGGCTCTGAAACCATCCATCATATAGCATTGCCTTGCTCAAATTCAAGTCTTAGATCACAAACTCAATGCAAACAAATCCCTTCAAAGTTCGGACAGCACTTCCCCTGAATTTGCTAACTTTTCCAGCCATCACGGCTTCATTATATTTCTCATTCCAACCCAAAGGTACACACACAACAACAAGTTCATCCAATAACCATCCAGCAAGCTCCAAGTAGTACTAGTACAAGTCAAGCTAGGGAAAAGTCCGGAAATGAAAGTTTAGCTCAAAACCAGAAAAACAGTTTTGACGTCATTTTGCGGTAATGGTGCCAAAAGCACTACGATTCGAAGCTAAAAGACAGGGCTACAACAATGTAGAAGGCCACTCAGTCCAAATCTTAGCACAACTAGGTCAAAAATGCAAAATACCAAACCAGAACCTTAATTGCAGGTTTACAAATTACACTATGCTGTAATCAGTACAACTCAGTCTAAACAGGTCCAAATGCAGAAATTCCAAAGGCATATGGTAGCTAGGGAATCAAGCTACATTTCATCAGAAGACCTCAACAACCAAATCCAAAGAAATTCCAGTTAAAACAACCCATTTCAGACGCAGTTCTAACATCCTGATGAACCCAGAACAGCAATAGTAATTTCGGATTATCTCATTCTACACTACTTCAATTGACCTGAAATTTTACAGGCACCCTTAAAACATCAATACCTACAACTTTCATGTTTTGAGCCAAGGCCAATTCGGCCTCTATCTAGGACCAAAAATTTCGGACAGAATGAAGAACCAAGAACCCTAATTTTCCAGATTTCTTCCAAAACAGAATTTACTTGCAATCTTCCACTTTTTCCACCTTCTAGAATCATTAAACATCATTTCCAATCATCATACATAACCACATAATAACAATCATATGAGAACAGAAAAATCCTAATTAAATATAAAACTTCACTAATTTCAACCAAAATCATGAAATCATCCATAAAATCACTTATTCAACCACCACCAATCACTAATTGAACATTATCAAGATCAAAGGAAAGGTTCCTTAGTCATTTACCATGCAAACCCAAGGAAAGACCCAACTTAGCACCTTTGCTTCTCAAACCACTTCACCACACACCTTAATACCACCAAGAGAAAGGTTTTTATGGAGCAAATCACGGTTTTAACGGTTGGTTTATGAGATTGGGCAAGAAATAGAAGGAAGAAATTGGAAGCTTTTCTCTCTTTTTGTCTCCAAGAGGTTCGGCCAAGGAGCTTATGAAGAAGATGAATTTTGGGTCAAGTTTTTAATCAATTAGTAAAGGTAGTAAAATGGTCAAAGTCCACCCTTGAGTAAGAAAGTGACACTTGTCACCTTTAGGTTTAAAACTTATCTTTTTGTCTCTCCAATACAAATATCTTAACACATTGTACAATAATATCACTTAATACAAAAATCCAACAAGTTGTCAAAAATATATTGCGTTTACCGCACTTGCGGGTCCCACGTCCAAAATACGCTTTTAATTTCTCAAAAACTAACCGATACTAGAAAAATCATTTTAAAACTATTTTTGCTCATAAACTTTATCTGGGGAATTTTTCTAATAAAGAAAATGAAGAAAAGGCGGGCGATTAAATAAAATAAACCCTAGAAAATTAGAAAATTTCCGGGTTCTCAAACTCATTTTTTTTCGGGGCGTCACACATTTTAAAGGCATATTTGTTGTAAAACTTGTGCGCATCCTCTTCACTGTTAAACTCCGTTCCTAACTCAGGGATCCTATCTTCTGTCAATTTGCTGCAATTCATTATTTCTGCTCCTACCAATTATGCATCAAACACCATAATTTGTAACACTTCATGAATTGTATGTACATAAATAACAAGATAAATGCATATTACCATTCATAATGTGTTATGAATCATATATTACTCGTATACCAAATTCTATTATTACGTTTATCAATATGATTAATGAATCACATCACTTTACTTTTACTTTAAGACAACGGCATTATTTATGTACTAATAGAATTCCATGTACACTAAGTTATATGGACTGTAATGTATTGGTCACACGATGTAAGTCTATTTTAACTGTATGTACATCCACTCTGCTGATTATATTTAGGTTCTAAGTTCTTTAACTCACTGGATCTTATGCCATTCGTTAATGACAAGGGCCTAAGCCAATTGCGCATTTTCTACTATTTCTACATTTTGAGGGCCAAACAAGCATTTTCTACTCATTGTAATATATTTCTTACATCATGTAATTAACTTACAACACTAAGTACACCCTTTTATTATTCACATATATGTCTTTTCTTCTGCTTCACCTCAATGAACTCTACGCCTCTATTTTATACACACTGTATGGTCAGGAGAAGGGTAAACTAAGATTGCATGATAAGCATAGACCAACTACATATTACTCATTTAACACACTGTATTCAGTAACGTTACCTTGGTCTTCACCATACGCTTTATGTTTCACCGAACTCGGAGAGCGCAGTTGCTTCTGGTATTAAGTTGCACGACAAAATCTGGCTTCATGAGATGACGAATTTCCTCTGTTTGCTTCTACCTTGCCGCCTGCCTTGCATGCATTCAAAATGGATACAACACTCTCATACCCAGTTTCAAAATACATACAACACTCTCACTGCACTGTTTGCTTTCTTCTTTATTCACTCAACACTATACCCCAGCTGTCTCTACCCACTTTTCTGTCAATTGCTACCTTCAGTAGGACGCCTCTTCTCTTCCCTCAGTTTTGTTTTGTGCGGCTCTCCACTTTTTGGTTTGCTTTCTTCCTTATTCACTCAACATCATACCCCAGCTCTCTCCACCCACTTTTTTGTCAATTGCTACCTTCAGCAGGATGCCTCCTCTCTTCCCTCAGTTTTGTTTTGTGCGGCTGATTCAAATTTTCAACTTGATTTTCAAAATTGAAACTCTTCCGTTTGGTCCGTCATATTCCCGTTTTGGCTAAACATTTTTTTTTGGAACGGCGTCGTTTTTGGGGTCTGTTGAAGGTTTCCTGACGTGGAATATTTCTCGCCTCACATTTGGGTTTTGTGAGGAGACAGTTAGTTGACCGCTCCTGCCCCTAATCCGATGGCAGAGCCAGTCCCTACATCATGGGAGAGCCAACCCGGAAGGATCCGCCAGTGCTTGATTCCAGATCAGTCGGGTTTAGTACGGGCACTGCAAAGTTTACACCAAAAAGAAAAGAGAAAAGAAAACTACCGTACACGTTCAATGTTATTAAGATCAAGGATAGGATCATGTGATTTTCTAGTCCACTCTCACTCATCCCTCTCCCCATCCCTATCCTTTAACAAAATCTTCCCATTTTAAGATCGAGGATGGAAGCTGCAGTAGTCCGTGGTCCACCATTGATAAACGTCGCCGCTGTCTGCGGTTCCCTTCGCAAAGGCTCTTACAACCGCGGCCTCCTTCGAGCTGGTATTATGCTTATTTGTCCTAATAATCTCCTCCCCAAATTTTACTGTCCTTTCTTTCCCCTGTCCTTCCTATAGCAATTTTGGTTACTCATTTTGATTGAGTTTGGGATAGCCATAAAAGAAATGAAGTTGAATCAACCGTTGATAGCAAAACACCGGGATGTATAATCTCTGATTGAAGTTTTACAGTATAATTTTTCTTGATTGGTAATTTTAGGAGATATTGTATTTTTCTTTTTCTTTTGTTGGATGTTAACATAACGGAACCCTGTTAATCAAGTAACAGGAAAATGTAGTCTAATTTATTTAACTTCATGCTGGAGCAAATTCTAAAACTATTGAATAGGAAAGAAAATGATGTTTAGACGACTTTGGTTTCAGTAATCATATTGTTATTTTATTATATTGTTCTGCCAATTTTTGTGGTGATAATATGTCGGTGAGCCTGATGATGAATGGAGGAATAATGGAGGAAAAGTCTAATTTTATGTTTTCTTACATGCGTATCGAGTTTCATTTGATTGAGCTGACTCTTAAGTTTGACTTATAATTGTTTTAGATGAAAAGTTGTCGCATTCATATGTTGCCTAATTCTAAATAACTGAAAAAAGAGCTCACTCTCTTTGAATGCAATCTCTATTAAATATATTAATTTTTTGAAGAAAATAAGCCACTCTGAGCTTGCATGTTGTAAATGTGAGCTTGGACTTGGGTTTGCATTTCAGGAACGCGAAGACCACTGAATTAGAATTCCACTTCGAAATGGACCCATTTGTAGAATGGTTTTAAGTTCGAGCATACTTAAAGAATTTTCTCTTTCATGCTGCTGATATTTTTTTCCCTTGTATTTTTCCCCTGAAAACATGTAACTGGACTTCCTAATTTGGATTCTTTTCATATTTCCAATAGTTTCTTGATTCCCTTGACTTCCAATTATGTGAAAAGACACACACACACACACACACACACACACACACACAAAAGAAAGAAAGAAATCTTCACTGTGATACAACATTGATGGCTGTAAACACAATGAAAGACGATCTTTTTTTTTTCTTCCCCTTTTCCTCTTCACGTGATTCAGAAAGTCAGGGGTTGTGCCAACATCAATTGTAGTAGTGCCAAATATCAATTGTTTTCTGGATTGATTATATCAGTTTACAGGTAAAAAACCATTTGAATAATTTGTTAAAACCTAAACGGATTCTTGGGAAGCTCTCAAGTTAGATTTCATTTTTTACCTTTAATTCATGTGTTATAGGTTGTAACTTCCTTTTATATTTGATTTTATTGAAGCAATGGAGATATCTAAGGAGTCAGTTAAGGGTTTGAACATAGAGTATGTGGACATATCGCCATTGCCATTTCTAAATACGGACTTGGAGGTTGATGGGACATATCCTGCAGAAGTTGAGGCTTTTAGGGAAAAGATTCAACAAGCTGATTGCTATCTCTTTGCTTCTCCAGAGTATAATTACTCTGTTACTGGTACTGAAACTCAATTCATCTCCAAGTTTATTAAACTTACAATTAACGCTGTTAAGAATACTAATTGTTTTGTTTACTTTTATAATTATTCAATATAATTCTCTTTGTATTCAACATATTTACTGTAATCAATGGTCTGAATGGAACTTATGAAGCATACAGAGGACTGCCAATGCAAGGTATGAACTTCAAGAAGAAAATGGAACTTTATTCCCTTGTTAAATAAACATGAGGGTGACTGATAACATGCCAGGCCTTGAGGGTTATCCTACAAAGCAAGTTTCACAGTTGAAATGCGATTCCATGTAAATCCTGATTCTGCTTCTTGTTACTCTACTTTATCAGATCTATTTTATGGCTTGTGGATGTAGTTTCCTCTTTGGGAAAGAAATAGAAAAATAAATCTTGAACTTGAAAAATATGAGTTGCATTTGGTACGGATGCAATTGAAGTGTATTCCTGATTAGACATCTGTTTAAGTTGCCTGAGAAAAATGTTATAGTTTTCAAAGGATGTGGAAATGAGTGTTTTTGAAAAATGTACTTTAACAGAAAACATAAGGTTTTCCGTACTTTGTTGTACCTGAGAACACTTTGCAAAAATGTTTACAGACCAAGCACAGGTGAAGAAGTAACATTGTTTACTGGATTTAGTGGCTGCTAATTGTGTATACATTGAGTTAAGGAGATATTCAAATCCCAGAATCAACCAGTTTAACAAATAATGCTGTAGTAGTGGCTCTTGGGCTGGGGATTATTGATTGATGCCCACTTAAGATTTCATGTAAGACTTTCAAATGCTTGAGGGACTGTTTGGATGGTGTATTTTTTGGGTGTTTGTCTAAAACTTTATTGTTGCTTACTGTAGTAGTTTTAGAAAAAATTGCAGTGTTTGTCTAAAACACTCAAAACATCCTCTATTTTCCAAAAAACCACCTCCCCTCACCCCTGCCAGCCACTGCCGGTACCCATCTCTGCCACCGGTACTCTATGTAATGTACTTTCACTTTTTGGTGTTTTCCTAAAACTTGTGGGTGTTTTAGAGTGTTATTGTAGATTGTGTTTTAAACAAATTTTATTTTTCTAAAGCAGGTCATCCGACCTGAGTACGAAATGTATATCTAACAATATAGTTATCTTTGGTTTGTACAAAGAATTTTATGCATTTCCCAGATAGGTCTTTATTTTTGATATTTCATTGTGATTCAGTTTATCTCATCATGTTTGGTAGTAGTCTGTTGGTGCTAGTTCTCAACTCTGAAACATGTATAGGTTGTGGTTGAGATATGAGCTTGAGATGGACATTGACTACAAAGGAAAGAGACAGTTATGATGATGGAATTGTTTCCTTTTCTTTTGAAGTTAGATGTATTAGATTTAGCTGTTTCAAGGTACAAGTGTAACAGGATTTATGTGCTTGAAAGGTTGTCCATTGATGCTGAACTCCATGTTTAATATTGGGGTTTCCATGACTAATGAGTTTGTGACTGAAAAGTTTTCTCTTGTATTGACTTGTAAATATTGTGTTTAAGCCCCAGAATGTCTAATGTTGTGCTCAATTATTGATTAAAGTCTTATTTAGTCACAAGAAGATAAAGGTTTGTGTACTGAGATTTATGAGGCTCGCTAAATGATACTTATTTGAAATTTATATTGTTATGGTTTCCCTGATTTTATTGTAATAATTGCTACACTTTCTTGGCAATCATGCTATCAAGTAACTGATTATATTGACCCTCGATATCATTTAGATTATGTTCTTGTCAGATTTAGCGTATTTATTTAACAGTCCCCAAACGCTATTAACAAAATTGTTTTGATTGAAATTTATTAGTAATCAATTGTTAGGCTGTAGTTCAGGCAGTTATGATCCATAGGAGTGTTCACATGATTGGATAACCAAGAGGCGGGGTTATGGGAAAGACGCTTTTCTTTTCTGTTCCTTGTCATTTTGTGTGGGAATGCAATTGTCCATCAATAGGGAGGGGGGTTTGGGAGCTTGGTAGAGATGGTGAAGAGGCAGATATGTGAAGCATAGGAGTATATTCTCAGTCAGCCTTGTTTTTCTTTTTAACTTCCTGTTTTAGTTAACAATGAGATTACCTTTTGTGCTTTGCACAGCTTAGAACAGACATAAATGTAAGCTCCATATCATTAATGAATAATTAGATACTTGGATTCTGTCATCCCAATAAACCCTTCTTATCCTCCACCATTTTATCCAGCCTAATCTTGCAAAGCAAGCTTAGGATAGAGTCACTCGTTCTTTGAGCTAAGATGAGGTTGTCTTTTTATTTTTGTTAGTATGATTTCATTGTTTTACATTTTGCTCATCTGAACACTGCTTATGCTCCAAGTTGTCAAATTTAAATCTTAAAAGCTGAGTAGGATTATGATAGTTTAGTTGCAATACTAGGGGGCAATTCCATTCAATTTTACTCTTTTACTGGTTCATGAACCTTCTTTTGATCATAAGTGATCAATCAGGGAGTATGAAAGCGTTATACACAAACTGCAGTGCAGAGATCTGCACATGTAAGGGTTTTAAATGATGATGTCATCCATTGCTAAATCCACCAATATATTGAATTTGATGTTTCTTTGCCAATTAATTATAGTAACACAATTTTTTCCCATTCCTACTAGGACCTCTGAAAAATGCAGTTGACTGGGCATCTAGACCTCCAAATGTTTGGGCCGATAAAGCAGCTGCAATTGTTAGTGCTGGAGGAAGTTTTGGTGGGGGACGATCGCAGTATCATCTCCGGCAGAGCGGAGTTTACCTTGACCTTCACTTCATCAACAAACCTGAGTTTTTCCTTAATGCATTTGAAAAGCCTGCAAAGTTTGATAGTGAAGGCAATTTGCTTGATGCTGCTGCTAAAGAGAGGTTAAAGGAGGTTCTTTTATCCCTGCAAAGGTTTGCATTACGACTTCGAGGAGAATCTGAATGATATGTGAGGCTCATATTGTTTGCTTTGATCATCCCTGTAATACCTGTCCAATCGTATCTTTGGTGCTAAACCTTATGCAATTCAGTGGATGCTTTCTTATACTTTGGAACTGTTTATGACTTTGATGTGTAGACGTCTCAACCAAAAATTGATCCTTCGAAGAGCATATTGATGTCCTGTTCTGAAAGTCTTGTCAGATTAATAATGGAAATGAATGCTTTAGTACATGATTAGGCATATTATAATGAACTACTGTCTGTACTCAAACTGCTTTCCCTTAATTTGATGGTTCTTTCACTATTTTTGTAAAGTACCCAAGGAAATGCTTTTGAAGTTCAGAAGAATCGGACAAGTGGGAAAAGTACATTGCAGCAATAGCCAGATCAGCATCCTTTACATGGTAGTTGGTAGTACCATTCTTGTGTGGATTTTTTGTTAAAGAAGTTTGGAAGTAAAGTTCCAAATGAATCTTAGACCTTTGTTTTGCCCAGGACAATTGTATTGCAGTTTGCATGCAAAGTTTTCTTATCTTCATTTCTCTTGCATCCATTACTCTCAGAGTTGTGCTCAGTTGATTGTGATACCTGATTTTGGCTTCTGGCTTGATAAGGCTATTATCTATGTCCTGTGTCTTTACGTACTTCCAGTTTTTCTAGAGGTCACGCAAGCTGAAAATCAAAATAAATATGATTGATGCTTTTCAGGTGTGAATCATAAGCCCTCTCTCTCTCTCTCTCTCTCTCTCTCTCTCTCTGTTGTGGAGTCATGTTTTTAGGGTAAACATATTTGCATTCCAATAAAATTTCTAGAGAATCAAAATGTGTCATCTCCATTGTTCTTCACTCACACTTTATCTCTCTTACTGAAAAAATAAAACCCTCCTCTTTCACCTACTCAACAATACGATCTGCAAAACTGAGAAACTTCTGGCAATCTAGTGGATATGCAACAAAGCACTCACATGGTGCCATCACCCCCCCCCCCCCCAGGCAATGGTAGCGGAAAAGAGGTATAATTTTTGGTTTCTTTTCTTTTCTTTCAGTTACACCTCACTGTTTTATTTATTTATTTTTTTTACGGTGCTTCAATTTTTACTATAAAAGCAGTATGTCATTTATGAATTTTTAAGAGGTGCTGGCAAATCTTCAAGGATACATGTATTTGTTATTGTAGATTTTTGCATGGTTTTTGGTTGAAAATTTGGTTACTATCAGGTCATCCACTTGTCAAAACTTTTAACACTTTAGTTTCCTGAGTGGGCCACATCATTTTCAAGTTAGTTGTGTCGTTGGATCTATGGATGATATCTAGATATTTACTGATATCAGCCAAATGAATGTTTGAACAGAATTTTTAGTTGTTGGCATGGTAGAATTTGTAGGATTACAAGACTCGGTTTTCTTTAATGTGTGGAAGTTCTTTTGGTTTTTCATGCCCTACATTCCCCGTTTATATTAGAAAATTTGTTTTTTCCATTGCTTGCTTTTAAGAGTCCATAATCTTTGTTTAATGCTGGTGCTGATCACTAGAGTCCCTTCTTTCTCTAGTGTACGCTAAGAATGATTGGTTTTTGTTTTTACCAACAATGTTCTCAAAGATATGATTTTGGACTGCAATTCGTAGTTTCTGAAATGGATGGAACAGCCACCTAGTTCTGTTTTTACAGAATATACTGCCGGATGATAACTGGGCTGTATTATGTTATTTGTGCAAGGGAGAGGGTCAAAGAATCTTCACTGGCTACACATGGAATCCAATGGTTCAGCAGTGTATACATTATCAAAGTTCCGTCTGTAGTCATGTAGTTCTGACCCCGGGCATGTTCTGTGTGTTTAGTTGTGTAGTAATTTAATTTGTTAGGAGAGGAGTGATTAATTGAGCAGCAGCAGCAACCAACGAGAAAATTTCAACTTATGTATGACCGACCAATCATAGATGGCCAGCCAGAGTTTACAAAGTTTGAGACTTGTACACAGGTATTTGTATAGTGGTAACTGAGAATGTTTTGTATTTTGTAAATTCTGTCTTGATTAATTGATACAATGGCTTCTTTTTCTTTTGGGGTGCGATGCACATTTTTCCTGTCTTTTCATCCAGGAAACCCGTATGCCTGTCTTCTGTATGTCAAAGGTGCGTTAAATAGGGATGGAACCAGAATCATCATCATGAGCAAAAATCCAGTTGGAATTTTATTACATGTGTAACACAATCAAATGAATGGTTAAGGACCAAGTTTCTGCGCCTTGTATGTAAAAGTTAGGCTGATTGCAAAGGTATGATGCCTTTCCAAAACAAGGTGTGGCCAAGCCACGATGTAACCTGGTGTATACCAAAATGAAGGTGGCTTGTATACCGTGGAAATTGCAAGAAGATGCCTCATTGGGACGAATTTGACGCATACATAGGCTCAGAGAGAGGTTACTAATTGGGGATTCTGTGAAAGGTTGCAAGAAATATTTATGGTCCTCTTATGTTCCACAGGAATGATGGCTAAGATAACAGAATTTCTTTCTGACATTTTCTTACTGAAGTAAGAACTTACGTAAATAAACCTAATCCCCACAGTAACTCCAAAAGCCGGTAACTTTTGGAGTCCTGTGAGGGACTTATCTACCCAAATCCCAACCCCCCCAATACCGATGTGGGATAGAAAACCCCACAGGGTGCCCCGCTGCTAAGAGATAAAGACCCCCCAAGCCCCTGAGAATGAGTTTTCTTTCTGACATTTTCTTACTGAAGTAAGAACTTACGTAAATAAACCTAATCCCACAGTAACTCCAAAAGCCGGTAACTTTTGGAGTCCTGCGAGGGACTTACTAAGATAACAGAATTTCAGCTAAGTGAAATACTATACCATAACGTACTGAAGTTATCCGGGTGCAAAGAGGCTGAACTGTTTAAAGCGCAGATGAATAGGCAACTAGCAGACGTAGAAATGAACAGGGTCTGATAATTTCATTCTTTTCATTTTTGGTTTTTGCAGCGGCGAATTGGTCAGGTATCCTTGGCAGCTAAATTTGTATTTTTTTCATATTTCTTTACACTTTAACTGTTGGAAACAGGAGTTTCTTATGATATGATGTGCTAATGGTGGTGAAGTTTAGTTTTTTTTTTTTTTTTTGGTGGAATTTAGTATTGTTTACCTTTTAGTAGAATTTTCAGGCTTTTGAGTTCGGTTTCCGATTTGCATAAGGTTCATACTCGATTCCAAAGATATTAGAGTTCTAGCTTTAGTTTGGGCTTGATTCAAGTTCACAATTAATTCATAATTATACGGAATATTTAAGTTGTATGTAAATTATAAATGACGTATGTTATAATACATATAATTTATTTAATAATTGATATCATTATCGTTAAAAATATATATACTTATCTTCTTAATTGGTCGGATTGGACTTTCATCAAGTTGAGCCTTATTAAATCCAAATTCAGCTCACAATTTTATTGGATATCAAAATGGATTCCATTTTGAGACCCAAACTCAACTCAACTCAATGATATACAAGGTTCAGACACGTACATTTTGCCTATTAATATAGGCCGAATTCAGACATGTATACCCTTTATATCATTGATAGGCAAAGTGCACATATATTTTTTTGGGCCATATATAGGAAACAATTTTTTATAGGTCGAGTTCAGGTTTGTCCATCCTATTAACACCTATGTAATGTATTTAATAGGCAAAGTGTACATGTTATATTTGTATCTCATCTTAGCACACTATACCTTAGTTGTTCAATTTTACACTTGTTGTATTTGATTAAAATTAATAAGCTGAGCTCAAATTTGTCCGCCTTATTAACACGCCTGTAAAGTATTTAATAAGCAAAGTGTACATATTATATTTGTACCTGATCCTAAAACACTATACTTTAGTTGTTCAGTTTTACACTGGTTATATTTGATCAAAATTAATAAGCAATCGAATGGATAGAATATCTTTATCTATTTCTATATGTAGACACCAGCATGATAAGAAGCGGAGCGACACTATGGGTCTACGAGAGTGGGCAATTACCCCTCTTCCTCCCTCTCAATTTTGATGGAAAAATCATGAAAACTATACGATGTCTTAGGTTTTTGTCACAATTGCGCCAAATCAATTCTAAGAAATACCCTTCTCATTTGAAATTACGACCTATATTTTGAAAAATCTATATGTCCTTTACATTGTTTCCTAATTGACCAATAACTTTAAGACATCCTTATGGTACAATAGTTTCAAAGCTAATTAAATAGAAAATTGAATACTACTTGAATAAAATCTAGAAAATTTTAAGAAATAGCCAAATAAATACATAGTTGTACATTGATATCTCTTTACATAATAATTCAATCATTTTTGAAGTATAATAATGCCCTATTTAAAGTATAATACTGTCCTATTCAAAGTTTGTAGCTTCACCACCGAGCATGATGTTAAAAGAAATTGTCAGTTTATGGTTTGTTCAATATATTGTTATATTACGAATCAGTAAAATATAATCACAATTCACTACTGATTACACTTATATTTATAAAAAAGATCTAAAATCAAATTTTTTAAAGTATTTCTACTAATAACTTTCTATATCCTTTTTTGGTATTTTGGCACTTTTTTTAAAAGTGTACATGCACGACATGTATCTTTCCCAGTAGTTATATGCAAGTTGTGGTGGTTAAATTATTATATGACTAAATATATTTAAGTGTCATTTTTTTTAGAAAAAATTGTATGGTCTTCCTAGGAAATCATACCGTCAATATGTGTATCCTTATTGAAGGTTCCGAATGGTAAATCTGCATACACTTTGCACATTCAGTAGTAAAATTATTTTACTATAAAACAAAATACCCATGAAGTTATTATTTTTTCAAAGAAACTAAAAAATATTTTAAATAAAAACAATAGCTTTGGTGAGGGCTGCAATTAAGGTTGCAAATGAATTGAATCGCTCACGAGTAGGTCAAGTCGAGTTCAAACTGATCAAATCGAATTCGAAGTCGAACTCAAGTTCAAAGATATTCAGTTCGTTAGCTCGCGGTATTTATATATAATTTTTATTTTAATAGTAAAATTACATATATATCTCTAATATTTTTGTTAAGAAAAATTATTATTTTATTAATTTTTTAAAAATAAAATAATTATATTTTTTATTTTTTTAAACTCGAACTTTACATTTTGAACTCGTCGGACTCGAGTTTCATAAAACTAAGTTAAGACTCAATTCGATTAAACCAAAACTCGACTCGACTCGACTCGTTTGCACCCGTAATTGCAATATTTCAAAATGATCTAGTGCTCAATAAAAGATCTAGTCCAAAATGACGGTGAGGGCAGCATGCTACTTTTGTAAGTATATATACTTGTAATATTAAGTTTCCCATATATATATATATATATATATATGTATAAAGGAGTTGTAGTTTGTCTATTGGGTGATTTTCATCTGACATTTTAAGGGGCAATTTAGGGATTGTATAAGTATCATACAAGTAATCCACCTTAGTGTACAAGCAGGCCAAGCTCATTGGAGTATGACTTTACTAAAGCGCCCTTTGTGAGATGATAATTACATTCGCAAATGGTGTTTATGTGTTGTTAGTGACAATTTCACCCTTTTAACTACTCGTTTAGTATAATGGTAAGATAGAAAGGAAATGGGGTGAATTGGGGTAAAACCATCCGATTGAATTAAATGTGTTTAAGACGAAATTAATGGGCCAAAGTAGAAGAACCATTTGAAGACTATTTGTGAACTGTAACTGTAGAAGTTTTGTGCTCTTCATTGTTAAAGCTCAAGAAACATTAATTGAGTTCTTCCAACAAAACACACTCATTTGAACTAAACATGTTGAAGAGTTCATTAAAGTGTGGGAGATTAAGAATCTGATAAGTGTATATTTTACGTGTTTTTTTAGTATATTTTATTAGTTAGATTTGGTGGTTTTAGTTAGTTTTATAGCTAATTAACTAGGTTTCTAGTGAAAATATGTATTTTATGGTTTAACTGGTAAAAATTGCATTTCTATGGATTTTAATGGCAAACACTTCATGTTTTTGTAGGTTTAATGATTCAATCATCAAATGGCATGAGTTGAGAAGATAATTGGATGATTGATGATGGTTTAAAGTAAAAAAAAAGAAGATATGAAGTGCAAGAGAGGAAATGCAATCAAGAACAAAAGAAGAAAGGTTTTCCAGCTTTGACACCTTGTGGTATTTTCACTATATATTGAGCTACAATGATCGGATTGAGGTGATGCTTATACCATTTTGAAGCTAAGAGACATATCTACATTTGGTATGAAGACATCAAAGTCTATTTTAGTTGGCTTCCTTGTCAAAAAGTCGAAATACAGAAGTGCATTTTCATGGTCGAAAGCTGAAACAAGGTTCTGACCAGTTAAGGGTATTTTGGTCATTTCTTGGTCCACAGAGCTCCAAATTGGATGATTCTTGATGCATTGAAAATATAACTCAAAGGGCTACAACTTTCATGTTTCATACAAGAGCTAGTTCAGCCTCTAATATTAAGAAAATATTAGTTGAAATTAGACCAAAAATAGAGCAAGGATAAATTCTGCCGAGAAAAGTGTAAACCTGCAAAGATCAAAACGGGGGTCAAAACGCGGGCACAGGCCGCGTTTTCTACCTGCGTTTTAGTAGATTTCGGCTGCAGCTTACTCTGTAACTTGTGCCCTTTTCACACAACCTTTTTTACCACTTTTTCTGCAAAGATTCCGGCTGCAAATGATCAGATGATGCATGGAAACTTTGATAAGCAAACTTAGAGAGTTTCAAGAGTCAAAAATGACAACTAGAAACAACTCATTTGGCTCTTGAATCCTCTATAAATAGCAGCCTTTGAAGGATATTTTAAAAAATTTTGGAAGGCTAGAGAAACTCACCAGAAATATAGCTTTCACTAGAGTTTCCTTAGTTCATTAGTTAGGGTAGTATAGAGTAATTAGTGTAGTGTCTCCTTCTTGTATTTGTAGTTAAATTTGGATAAAGATTGGAGGAGCAAAGATGGAGAGTTTGAAGCTCATGTGATAAGGGTGACTTCTCTCCTATCACTTTCTCTTTTGTATTTGATTTCATGTTTAACTATAATACAAGTTTAGATCTTACTTTCATGTTTAGTTAAAGTTTATGCCTAGAATTATGGTTGAACTTGCTATATCTTGTTAGTGAAGTTTATTTGGTTATGTGCTGATATTATTTTGAGCAAGTTATTTATCACTTTTGCTTTTCTAATCATGATTAACCGCCCATTGTGATTATCTAAAGGTGTTAAGTTTGCAATGAGAATTGGAATTTAACACTAGTTCAAGGAAGTGATAAACCTAGGGAGTACACTCATGAGAGTAGATGTGCATCTTTGTGGCTTAAGTGACTTGTTTCATGTAATTTTATAGAAAAAATGACCTTGTAGTTAATTTCATAACCACGAGAGTAGGTATGGCTTAACTACAAGTATAGTTGATTCACTACGAGAGTAGGTTTCACATACATTAGGAAATTACGCCACAACTAGCCAAGATAATAGCATTCACTTAACCGGTAATCTCATTTGCAAGTATAGTAAGGAATTCCATACCTCTAGGAGCTTTCTAATGTTATTTTCATTAATTTTATGTTTCTGGTAGTCTAGATAATAAAGGAGTTTGAAAAACACCGGTTATTGTCACTCTTTCCTGTGAGATCGACCCTTAATACCCTATACTCGCTCACAATTCGTATACTTGCGATAAATCACGTGTGGAGTATTTAGGAGTTTATAAATGCAAAACTTGATTGTGGATGAGCTTAATTGTATATGTATACCCCACGCTCGTCAGAATCATTTGATCTCAACATTACAGCTATAACTAAAGACCCTCCATCTTCTCCACCATTATTTGTAGATTAGTTTCTAAACTAAGTGGCAATAATCGTAGTCATTAATATATAAAATTGTCGGTTCAGATGTTTTCATTTCACACCATCAGAGTCAGATTTGTAGAGGTATGCTCATTTTCACTCATGCTTCTTGTTTTGTGAATGGTATGAACTGTATAGTTTTATTTGCACAATAAAATTCCTGAATTAACTTTTGTTGTAGCTATTGTAGGTGGGTGAAGTGTGGGCAAATTTTCTTGTTAGATTGCACTTTGTTCCAAGGTACAAGGTAATTGTGTATTTCCACTTGATGCATGTCATCTGTTGTTTAAATGTGATTACAATTGCACTGATTACAACTATGTGGCATCTTTAACAAGTGTGTGAATGATTGATCCAATTTTAAAATTATATTACAGATGATGCAATTTTTTATTTCAATCGTTAAGTGCATGAGATGGTGTGTGTGGATTGAAATTGCTATTTGAATTGACAGGTCTCTATATTCATATGCTATGTTATTTTCTTACTAAATTTAGTTGAATTCATGAAACAGAAGTCTTCGGAAGTAACAACAAAACCAAACTCCACACCATAAGCAGCAACCACAATTACTAAAATTCAAAACTCTGCAGAAGGCGCTTAGCCACCAACCAAGAAGCGCCGTACCTGGAGAAGCAGAAATCTAATCGTGTCAATTCTCATCTCTATACCACCTACTCTTCAATAGAAAGGATTGCGAGACTGCTACCTCAACTATTTGCCTACTTACATCTCAAGACTACGACTTTATCTATCTATCTATCTATGTAAATACTATGAGGTTGAATAGTAGAATCATTTAGCATCAACCCTCAATTTGAATAACAACTATGTCTATTATCCGTTCATTATGATTGCGTAAACTTTTATAGTTCTCTCAGCTGATTATCTACTATAATACTATGCAATGTTTTATCTACACATGGTATGACATTTTTGGCTACCATTAATAATATGCCTTGCTTAAGGTAAAAACAAATTGTCCAACGTACCAAATTATTTAACAACCCCACAGGTGTAAATTCCCATGCTTTGCATGGGTCTTCTTCCTAGTACATCTATATAAAATGGTTATCATTCTGATAAAAAAAAAAAAAAAAAATCGCTTTGGAGAAATCACCGCCTAGGCTGGCAATGCCATTTAGCAAATGCGATCTCCAGGCTTGATTTTCGCTACAAACCCACCTCCTTTAATTGCCTGGAGATCGCAATCCAAATTCATGGATTAAATCACCATTTCCCATCTCCGATCCTTGGCGAGGAAGATAAAGGATAGAATCTCAACATGATATTATCCTAGAAAATCAATGCAAAAGGAAACTAAAAAATGCATTCATCTTGGGAATCAAAAAGATTAAGATGGCCTGCAATATTTCTGGGAGTTTCAAACATTTTAACCATCATTCTCGGGATAATTCTCATGTTTGGGGCCAACCCACCTTGTAGAAAAGGTGATATTGCACCTTTTCTTGCCATTGTTTTGGTCTCTAGCCTTAGAATTCCTGCCATGCTATGCACTGCCTTTGCCCAGCGCGCCATGGCTACGATCATCATCGACTCCCAGTGCGAGACGGAGACACGCGTTGTTGATGCTGCAACCCTCCGGCATGAAAGACGGGTATTCCTATGTTATCATGAAGTCAATACTAAAAGATTTTTTTTTATCGTTTTATTGTTGTATTTGAAATATTATTTGAGATAATTGCTATAGAGCTAAAATGATAGTATAGATATAAAAAAAATTGATTGGAAAATGTGTTTGTGATGTAAATAAAAAAATATTTGAGAAAGTTTGCTATCCAAATACACCCAATGTAAGATCACCATCTAAGGTTGGCTGGAATTTGTTGAGTTTTTCAAACTTTTATTTTTAACTTAATATTTGACTATTTCAAATAGGGAAGTGATATAGGTTTGTTTGGATAGGAGTTTATTTGGATGATTTATTTGAAATAATTACTGTAGCATTTTTTGTGATATGATGTATGTGAGATAAAAAATTGATTGGAATATTTATGAAGTCAATTATTTTATTTCAAAACATTTCAATTGTTATTGGCTTTCCATATTTGTTATTGGTATTCACCAGTGACTTTATATCATCTAAAAAGGCAAAATTACCCGGTATTTGTTTATAGTTCAAGATAGGGGTGTGTTTATACATTGATGACTAGATTTTGTTGAGTTTTTAAAAACTTCCAAGTTACAGTATGATCTGACTACTTTTTAAAAAAAAGAGTTAATCATAATATATACTATCATCACTGGATGCATGATATAGATGCAGAATTTGGATTTTAAACTCAAATTCTGATTAGTTGTCATACATCCAATAGTAATGATGTATTTGCTGTCACTGTATGGAAGATTAATCCAAATAAAAAAGTTACACTTGACTAATTCAAATGGGGAAGTGGTATTGACACTACCATATCCGTTAATGGCATTCGGTACTGACTTTTTGTGGTCATGTGAAAGGAGAATAATACCCATTATTTGATTATAGTGCAAGATAGTAGTATATTTGTACACTGCTGGCTAGATTTTGTTGAAATTTGAAAATTTTTAACTTAAATGTATTTTGACTGATTCAAATTGGGAATTCATGTTGGCACTTCCATATTTGTGGCGGTCAGCAGTTAATTTTGTGGTCATGTGAAGAGAAAAAATTACCCATTAGTTAATTATAGTGCAAGATAGGGGTGTGTTTGTATTTTTATGGGATAACAAAAATCATGAAAAGTGCCATTGAGAACTATAGGAGTGCCGATGCCAGCTTCCATTCTGATATTGCAATTTTATCATCAAAGCAGAAGGAAGAAATAGTGATTTAAGACTCTGGACAATTGCTAGGCTGTTTAAATTTTTGTCCTGACTTAATGTTGTATCTCAAATTTGATTCCTGTACCATCAAAAGAATATGAAGATACACTACGGATAAGACAAAAAGTTAGTGCCCTTGTTAGTGGCTTGGCTAAGATTCCCTTCTTTGCAGTAAGGAAAGAAAATTATTTGGTTTTCTTCGTTTTGTTAATGTGCATTGTACTTTCTAATTTCCGTCTAATGTAGTATGGATTGGTAAGTTCACAAGATTGAATAGTTCATTCTGTAAATCAAACTC
The DNA here is from genome assembly GCF_003713205.1 of Coffea eugenioides. Taxonomy (NCBI): domain Eukaryota; kingdom Viridiplantae; phylum Streptophyta; class Magnoliopsida; order Gentianales; family Rubiaceae; genus Coffea; species Coffea eugenioides. Next base: position 53,123,656 of record NC_040036.1, on the reverse strand, counting down.
TTCTACAATTTTTTGGCTTTAATTAGGTTGATTTCTTTGGTTGTGTATTGCAAAAAGTGATTGGGGTGAGTAGACATTATTGTTGTTTGTTTCAAAAAGTTGCATATTAATCAGGAAGGAATTACGCAACCCCTCTTCAACAAATTGATAAACTTTTGTAGTACCTAAGGGAATAGCCTGCGTTGGTGCACAGCTATTTTCAGTTTTTGGAAATAAGGTTTACCATTACACCCTAGAACGAGTTAAAAGATGGAAGATTGAACTGACTAATCATGGCTGAAAGCCTAAACAATCAGAGACTTCAGTAGGGTTGCGAATGAACCGAGCCGCTAACTCAAAATATTAAGCTCGAATCGGCTCGCGAACTCGAGTATATATATATATATATATTATTTTTTTTATTTTAAGTATATATATATTTTTTATTTTAATAGTAAAATTACATATATATCCTTAATATTTATTAAGAAAAAAATATTATTTTATTTATTTTTTATTTTTTTCGAGCTCGAGATTTAAATTGTCAGCTCGTCGAGTTCGAATTTGAATTCAATAAAATTAAGTCAAAACTCGATTCGATTAGGTTAAAATTCGATTCAACTCGCCTCGTTTGCCATCCTAAGACTTCATAATCAAAGGAATGTCAGGGCCTCAGGGGTGATTAAGTCACCATGCCTCATTTCTAGGACGAAAGGATATGCTAGGATAGTGGCGGTATTGGCCATTTATTTGAGGTGTGAATGTGGTAGATACATTTTGACTTATTTGAGATGTAGTGTACTTTTCCAAGAATGTCAGAGTCCCAATGAACAAAATTGCTCTAGAAAAACAAGTGATTGAGCAATTTTCTTAGGTAAACCCACTATTAATCAGATGCAGATCCCCATGTACACAGTGACATTTATATTACAATAACAAGAGCATTGTGGAGCGCTCAAAGCTAGTAACGTGCTTATGAATAGGTTTTGGTCTCAAGGAAGTCTAGAGTTATGGTTTTACGGGCTGAAATTGCATATTTTTCACATGTCTTGCCTCTTGCTTTGTATCCATCAAAATAAGTGTCATGAAATAATAGAAGCTTTTGTGATTGCATGGAACAATAAAAAAGTCCCGGGATTCAATACTGCATTTTTTAGTGTTGAAAAAAATGCAAGTCATAGCTTGTATTAATTATATTCTCCAGCTGATGCCAAATGTTTCCAATTCAGGTATAATTTTTTTTTAATTTTAAAATTTTAAAATTTTTTTAAAGTTCTGTCTCTTAAGCACTTCGCCAGAATAGGTGGTCATCTTTGATCAAACATTTTAATGTTTGAACTTTTACAATTTACTGTACATAGTTAATACTTATCCAAGGATTGCTCCTATCTATTTTACAATTGAAAGATTTTATAAGAAGAAAATTGAAGTAAGACCATGTTAAAATTAGTGTGAGTTAAAAAGATGGATGAGAAGATAAAAGGTGATTGGAAAAATGTGTTTGTGATGCAAGTACAAATATTTTTCCAAATAATCACATATCAAACAGAAATGTCATGGAGGATGTAAATTAGATAGTGAGAAAAAATACTCATTTTGTGGAAATATATGAGTACACACATACCCTTTTAATAAATCTTAAAAAACATGGTTTGCATACGTTGTTTACATCTTGATGCAGGTTTGTAATGTTGGAATACATCTCATTTTAAACAATCTTCAACTATTTTGAAAAATTAATTTTTGGAGTTTACTGTTCTTTATTTATTTCTAAGTGTTATACTTCAAATACTATCAAAGATGAAGTTAGAGGAAAAATCTGGGAGCCAATATTTTTTCATAATTTTTGTTAGGACGCAAACTCATTTTGCTAGCTTAAAACTGCTGAAGATATTCTTTCCTTTAAACCATGAGCAATCTTACAATGGGAATTCAGCTCATAGACTTGAGTTTGGTTTGAACAACAATCAACATCAAAGAGTTCTGAAGAACTTCATTCTACTAAGACACTAAGCTCTTGCATCCATCTCCAAATTTGCGTGGAAGGCACAATTTTCTGTAGTTGTATATCTGAAGGATCATAATTTTAAGGACCATGATGTAGAACTCTCATGGTAAAAGATATCCCTGTTGAGGGCATGTTCATTGTGGATTTTATTGTTGAAGTTTGTGGTTTCAAAGACATTCTTTGAGAAACCAAGTAGACACCTAAACAAGTTGAAGTTCATTGGACTCTAAATTAAGATTTTACATGAATCGAGTTGCTAGTTTTTATGTTATTTGCTTGAAAGATGATGAACATAACAAAATTCAAAGGAAGTTTGATTTGTTGTACTATTGTTCAAGCTTATTGATGTAAATGCAATGATTAATCCATATGCAATTGATGGAAAAACCAAAAAACCAATTTTTTACTGAAACCAATTTTTCCTGAAATGATGCATGTCTCCTTTTGTAATGTCTACAATCTTATGGACTTGCAATAATGTTATCATCTTGATTTCCTTATTTACAGAAAATTCGTCATTGGATTGTTCCCCAAGAAAGTCTCACAACTGTTTCTTTGTTTTATTTTTGATCAACAGAAGAGATATAAGAGGTGGGTATGGTGTACGCGCTTTGCAATGACAATTACAGTGTTTCAAATTTTGGATGCAGCATATCTTTTGGTCAATGTCACAAAATCCATTCATCAAGAAAGGGCATCCAGCAATTGTGTGCTAGGTAAAGTTAGATCTCTTATCATAGATTTAGGCCTCAAGCAGTTAGTTATGGTGCCAAATTTCATGTCAAAATGCAGTAACATTGTCACAAGCTATTTGGATGTTCAGGATGCAGTTCCAAAGTCCATATCCTAAAATTTCCATGTCATTCTTTGAAAAATACACTATTCATCTCAGTCCTCCCAATAATTTAGTAGCAATGTACAGCATCTAAATTGAAATGCTCATTTGAAGCTGTAGCTCTTTTGGAGCCTAATTCTCTTAGGCTGCATTTGGATAAGAGGACTTGGAACTGATGAAGGATTTCAAATGAGTAATTTTGGAAGATTTGATTTCAAGTCCTCACTAGTCGAAATAAATTGTTTGTCTGGAAAACAAAAGAATTTTAGTAGCTGATTCTGAATCAGCCATTAGGAGGGCAATAATGCATTTTAAGATTTAAGGGACAATTTTCAAAGCTTCCTCTTCTCCACCAGCAACAGCATTCACCACATTCACCTCCATGGCTCCGCTGTCCAAACAAACTGTAGCAATATACACTAGTATGCGAATCTTCACCCCAAAAATTTCCAAATGCCATAGGCCACTCCCTCTTTTTTTCTTGGGCTCCACACCTTCCTCTCACTGTGAGTCTCTTAGAATGTCTGGATCTATGGTGGTTGATTGCCTTTTGTTCCTTTTTTTTTTCGAACCGATAAGAGAATTTCATTGCTTTAAGGAAAAAGATTACATGTACGAGCAACGGCTCGAGATAAACTATACAAGAAGTGTTCAAAGACACTGAGGAAACAGTCTTTCCTCATCAACAATAACGCCTAAGGCATCATCACTCAGTTTTTTGCTAACTACCATATTTTCTTCCCTACACAAGCCAAAGGAGCACATGCAAAACAATCTCTGTAGCTTAGAGATGTCTTCCAGCACTGTTGCCATTTTACTGTCCGCAGGACTCTGCTATATGATTTGTCTCCACAACTCCATGTTACAAAAGTTCAGCTTGACCTTGCTCCAATTGCGTTGCACAGCTTTGCACAAGACCAGCTTCAGTGCTAGTGCTTCATCTAGCAGTTTGTTTCCCAGACTTGTCTCTTTCAGCACCCACCCTACCATTCTATTACTTACATGTTCCCTGACTGTGACTCCAATTCCAAAAGTTTGCTATCCTTTTTCCTTGGTTGTTGCCATCTCCATAATCATAGCTCCCTCATTTGCATAGTCCTGGTCATGTAATTCTTGCCTAGGGACTGTTTCTTATGTGTTCTCTCTGTCTTTCGTGAGTTCTACTTGCAGCTGTTCCAACCATTCCTTATGTGCTCTTCCTATTGTTCTTAATGGTAGACCTCTATCTGATTTCTCGAATTCCCTTTTGTTTCTTTCTTTCCACACTTGCCACAGATATTTGCAGTCAAACCAATATGTTCCATCCCTTCTGGCCTATGCCTTGCTTCTGAGATTCTTAGCCACCAACGTTTGCAATCTCCCTGCTGATCCTTAGCTCCATCCCACTGAATAGGAGCTGCCTTCCATATGTTCACCGCGTGAGGACAAGTCAGCAGGAGGTGTTCAACTGTTTCCTGTGCTGTTCCACATGTTGTGCATATAGGATCACCCACCCCTGTTCGTCTACTCACTGCTTCCCTCACTGGCAAAGCTCCTTGAATGCATTTCCAGATGAAAAATTTGATCTTGTGCTTAATGTTGAGCCTCCACAGTGTGTTCCACATCTGTACTACTTGTGGACTTCCTTCTACATAACTAGAGCTAGCTCCCTCAGGGTTACACCTTTTTCCTTTTCTGTTTTGCTTCATCAGAAATTTGTATCCTGAGTTAACCGTGCATAGCCCTCCCGCCTTTGGTTGCCAATAATAGCTTTCCTCCCTCTCTGATAGGCTCAAAGGGATAGCTAGAATTTTTTGCGCATCATTTCTGTTGAAATTTCTGAAAATGATATTCCTGTTCTATCTATGATGACTTATTAGCTCATCCACCCTTTCCAGCTCACAATTGCTCAATCGACATGTAGTTGGCCTTCCTGTGGCTGTATCTGGAATCCACTTGTGTTCCCAGATGCTTGTACTACGACCATTCCCTATCCTCCTGATCAATCCTTCATTGACCAAACTTCTTGCTCCCATTAATCCTTGCCAAATCCAGGATGCATTTTTGGTGGAGCTGCATTGTAAGATGGAGTCCTTTGGAGAATTTTAGGATATGGACTTTGGTTCGATAACAAGGCAAGCATAGGTGCATTTAAACAGAAAATTGGTTCTCTCACCTCACCTTTTTGACGTGTTTTGACCAAAATTCATCTGTAGGTCAGTTTGATAAGATTGAGTGTCTAAACATTAAGAAAAGGGAGACGAAATTGCTAAGGTGAAAAATACACAAAAAATCATAGCTTGTTACTCACAGAGCCTTGTAAGGTTAATATTGCTGGCTTATGCAATATGCTCAGAGTAACACACTCTTTCAATAGTTTAACCTATAACAAAATTATGTTTAATGATTATTAGCTTATGAATATTCATTGGTGAACTTTAATATTGTAGGCTTGTATAAGTTGTCATTTTACATTCTCTTCCTATTTGGCCTAGTCACTGTACCATTTTATTGATTTCTGATTTTTTTTTTGAAGTTAACTGTTCTACCTATGATGGTTGCTTCCAATCAACCACAATTGAAATGCCTATTGTTAGCTAATGTAACCTTTCTAAGACACTACTTTTTGGGAGACAAATTCTGAACTTTCGAATCTCAAAAAGATTGCTTTATTGGTTGTTAGTCAATTGTTTGAGGTTGATGGAAATATTTGTCTGATCCATTGGAATTGCCAAATAAAATCACTGTTGTTTATTATGTGTTTGATTTTATCTTGTTCAATAGGCACTGCATGGAATTACAGGTACTCTTCATATGCATTATACAAAAAATCCTTTCACTCAAATAGTCTCCATCATGTTGCAATATGGAACTTATTTCTTTTGATATACATCACTGTCGAAATACTTGGGCCCTTCTGACAGATTTCTTTCATTAATGAGCCATCATTGTGCAGCTGTAAACTTGTTTATCTAATGGTTAAGGGCTTCTATCTGACCATCCTGACAACTTCGGTGGTAGTTTTCACTACATAAATGTTGTTTACCACCTAAGGATTGGACTTGCTTCAACTAGTTGAAGACACTACATAGAATCATTTCTTCCAGAATGACTTGATGCTGAATATCATGTTTGTCACCCTATCTCACATTTTTTTAATTTATTTTTATGGGTGCATTGGAAAAGGAGAGTTAGTCTATAGGAACTAAATCCCCCATTCTGTCATGGTAAACAAGACACTTAATTAGGTCATATCCAGTTCTCCATTTTTTCATCTTTGCCTCCTTCAATTTCTTTTCAAAAATTTACATATGAATCTTTTCTTCGTTAATATTTTCATGCTACCCACCCATGTTCTCCATCTACATTTTTGTTATTGGTTTGTCCTCAGTATCAGATTTTTCATTCTTCTTCAATCTCAAATCATGTAAACTATTAAAGGAACATGTTAAAAGCCTCTTTTCTCATCTATTTTGATTACGTTCAGTTTAAAAGTAAGTTTTACCATTTTAATGGTGCATGTGATGTGATTATATTCCCATGCATCACGCTACTTTACATCCATAGCAATATGTGGTCTTCCACATGAAAGATAAACCTAGCTATAGAGTTCCTGTAGTGGCTTGATTAATATGTATATAAAACCATACTTTTTTCCATTTGCTTTCTTGGGTCCCCTTATACATAACGTCATTGAGGCTTCAGCATAGATATGGGCGTACAGTTCTTGTAAAGCCTCTACAGTTACCTCTACATATATATATATGTACACACACATATATATATCTATATGCATATACATACATATACATGGATATGTATATATACATATACATATACATACACACACATATATATACACACACACACATATATACACATATATATGTACACACACATGTATACATGTAAGTGTATATTTATATATGTATATACATATATATGCATATACATATACATGTACACACACACATATATACAAACACATATAGATACATATGTACGTACATATAGACACATATATGTACATATACATACATCTCAAAATGGAGATAGACGGTTAAGGGTAGCAGAAGTGCTCATATAGAAATGCCCAGCAGCATCACGCCACCCATAGTCGAAAAAAAGTGACTCTTAACTCAATGCTAAGTTGCGTCACTGTTAAGATGCATGGGTAATGAATGAAAGCACTCAAGATCTAGGGATGAAAAAGTAGGCGCAATCTAATAACCACGTAGAGACTCTCTTTCGAAAGTGAGAGCACCACCAGCTTGGTTGAAGAGCTAAGTGAATTCAAAAAAATTATCTTACGAATACAAGGGAGTAGGGTGCATATAAAAAATTTATTCGACCCACCCCCCATTTGACTAAGGATGGAAAGAATGCCCGCCAAGTTCGGACAAGGGAATGCTCCCCCCAACCATTAAAGGAAATGCTCGGCCAAGTGAATGAAATTGAACGAAAAATATCGCCCCGAAAATGGAACGGATTTTGATTGGGATATGTTTGTATATGTACATATATATGTTTGTGTGTGTGTGTATATATGTATGTTAGGGGTGGCCCAGGAAATAGACAAATCCAAGTTAGGACAAAGTAGGCGGTATAACCGACCATATAATAGATAGGCAGTAGATACCAGCCATATAAAGACGGATAACAAAGCAAATAAAAGACACAGAAGATTTATGTGGTTCGGTCAAATTGACCTACGTCCACGGGCGAGGGAGGAGCTATATTTCTACTATGAAGAAGAAATACAAAAGACCGTAGGAAAGTGGTTCCTAGGCCAATAGGCACTTACAAAAGAGTTTAGAAAATATTCCTAAACTCAAAACAAGAGAGCCTAAAATATTTGACTGAATGGGCTAGATGACTCAAGAAGCTAATAGCCCATATAACTCTCTTGAGTGGTGCACATCAAACGTTCAATGGCCTCTTCTATTTATAGGAATCAAGAGGCAAGCCTTCCGTTTCTGATCTTCGATGTGGGACGCAAAATTCTGCCATCCAAGGTCAAGAATTGCGGCTGCGTCTTGACAAATCAACAAATCTCCACCTTGGCATAATTTTAGTTCCACCATCGACAATAGTAAAATTACTCCACCTTCTTCACATAAACCCCAATGGGCGTAAATCACCAACAATGAACACCAATCAAATCCAAGCACTGCTTGAATTTGTAAACTGGAAGAGGTTTCGTAAACATGTCAGTTGGATTGTCCTTGGTATTGATTTTCTGAATAAGGACCTTTCCTTCAGCAATGATATCTCGAATGAAATGATACTTCACATCAGTATGCTTCGTCCTCTCATGATACATCTGATCTTTAGTCAAGTGTATGGCACTTTGACTATCACAGTGAATATCAGTAACACCTTGATATAGACTTAGCTCGCTAAATAAACTCTTCAACCACAAGGCTTCTTTGATTGCCTCGGTCACAGCCATATATTCTACTTCAGTAGTAGACAAAGCTACGACAGGTTGTAGAGTAGCTTTCCAACTAACAACACAACCGCCAATGCAAAATACATAGCCTGAAAGTGATCTTCTCCTGTCAAGATCCCCAGCGTAGTCTGAGTCTACAAAACCAACCAAAGTGTTATTATTTCTTCCAAACTCCAAACATGCATTTGAAGTACCTCGCAAGTATCTGAGAATCCACTTCACAGCCTGCCAATGTGCTTTACCAGGGCAAGACATATATCTGCTAACAACACTGACTGCATGTGAGATATCTGGACGAGTACAAACCATTGCATACATAATACTGCCGACTGCACTGGAATAAGGAACCCGTGCCATATAATCTTCCTCTTCATCTGATTGTGGTGATTGAGCAGCAGATAGCCGAAAATGGCTAGCAAGAGGAGTAGATACTGGTTTAGCATCTTTCATGCCAAAACGCTCCAAAACTTTTTCAAGATAATTTTTCTGGGTCAAGAATAACTTCCCTACTCCTCGATCTCTCTTGATATCCATGCCAAGAATTTTCTTAGCTGCTCCTAAATCTTTCATTTCAAATTCACTATTTAACTGCAGTTTCAAAGTGTGAATTTCTGACAAATTCTTGGCAGCAATGAGCATGTCATCAACATAAAGCAGCAAATAAATGAAAGAACCATCATTTAACTTCCGGAAGTAAACACAACTATCATACATGCTCCTTAAATAACCATGACCCAACATAAAGGAATCAAACCTTTTATACCATTGTCTTGGAGACTGCTTCAATCCATATAAGGATTTCTTCAATAAGCAAACATGGTCTTCCTTACCTTCAATTTCAAAACCCTGGGGTTGTTTCATATAAATTTGTTCTTCAAGTTCGCCATGTAAGAAAGCTGTCTTAACATCAAGCTGCTCTAACTCCAAATCATACATGGCAACTAAAGCAAGTAAAACACGAATAGAGCTATGTTTAACAACTGGTGAAAACACATCATTAAAATCAACACCTTGTACCTGACTATAACCCTTTGCAACTAATCGTGCTTTATACCTTGCATCTTCAACCCCTGGAATACCTTGCTTTTTCTTGAAAACCCACTTACAACCAACTATTTTCTTATTTGACGGCGGCTTTACAAGAACCCAAGTTTCATTACGATGAAGAGATTCAATTTCTTCATTCATCGCAATCAACCACTTTGCAGAATCATCACAAGAAACTGCTTCTGAATAGGTGGAAGGCTCACCAACTGCATCAGTTTCTTCTGCAACAGATAAAGCATATGCAACTAAATTTGCATATCTTTGTGGTGGTCGAATGTCTCTCCTTTGTCTATCTCTGGCTATGGAATACTCCTCTTCTTCTGAACTATCTTCAACAGTAGATTCAGGTGTATTTACTGGCACTTGTTGAATAGAAGATTTGGACTGAGAAGGACCAGAATTGCCAATATCAAGCTCCACCTGCTTCTGTGTACTATTAGTAGTACAAGGACTAGAAAACTCCTTCTTGGAAGATAACATAGACAATTCATCAAAAGTAACATCTCTACTGATCACAAATTTTGGAGATTTGGGATCAGGACACCATAATCTGTATCCTTTCACCCCAGAAGCATACCCAAGAAAAATGCACTTTTTAGCCCTAGACTCCAATTTTCCATCATTCACGTGCATGTATGCTGGACATCCAAAAATTTTTAAATTGGAGTAATCAGCAGGAGTACCTGACTAAACTTCCTCAGGAGTTTTGAAATCAAGAGATGCAGAAGGAGAACGGTTGATAATATAACAGGCCATATTGATCGCCTCTGCCCAAAAGTCGTTTGTCAACCCTGCATTGGAGATCATACATCTTGCTCTCTCCAAAAGCGTTCTGTTCATACGTTCAGCCACACCATTTTGTTGAGGCGTCATCCTGACGGTGTGATGCCGAACAATTCCTTCATTCTTGCAGAATTCATTAAATTCACCTTCACAAAATTCCATGCCATTATCTGTCCTGAGCCGCTTAATGTGTTTTCCTGTTTGCTTCTCAATCAAAACTTTCCATTGCTTGAAAGTTAGGAAAACATCATTTTTATGCTTAAGAAAATATACCCAAACTTTCCTTGAATAATCATCAATGAAAGTCAACATGTACCTGGCACCTCCTTTAGAAGAAGCACGAGAAGGCCCCCAGAGGTCTGAATGAATGTAGTCTAAAGTTCCTTTTGTCCTGTGAACTGCCGGCAACTGGAAGCTAACTCTCTTCTGCTTTCCAATACTTTGACTACCAAGAAGACCTCGTTTGCATAAAATAGATAAGTCCTTCTCGCTCATGTGCCCCAATCTCATGTGCCATAATTTGGTAAAATCAGAATCAGACAAAGTTGATGTAGAAACAGCAGCAGCACCTGTAATAGTAGATCCCTGCAAAATATATAGAGTACCAGATCTGTGTGCCTTCATAACAACAAGAGCTCCTCGAGTGATTTTGAGAACTCCATCTCCACCTGAATACCTACACCCAATAGACTCAAGAGTGCCCAAAGAGATGAGATTTTTCTTCAAATCTGGAACATGTCTAACATCTGTGAGCGTCCTCACAATACCATCGTACATTTTAATCCGGATTGTGCCTTTGCCAACAACTTTACAAACAGCGTTGTTGCCCATTAAGACAACTCCACCTTCAGTTGATTCATATGTTGAAAACCAGTCCCTATTGGGACACATATGATATGAACAACCCGAATCTAAAATCCACTCATTGTTAGATCTAAAAATATTTTCCGTTGCACAGAAAATGGTTCCATCATTCTCATCAGCTGCTATACTAGCTTCAGCGGATTCAGTATTTTTCTCAACAAATTTCCCCTTTTGTTTTCTTTATTTTTCAATTTAAAGCAATCAGAGATAACATGGCCCTTCTTTTTACAATAATTGCACACCACATTTTTATGTCTGGACTTGGATCTACTTCTATTTTCTGTGTTTCTCTTTTCAGATCTACCCCGAACAAACAAGCCATCGGCTTGACTCCCACTAGTTTCCCCAGTAATGTCCCTATCTATCTGCTCTTTTAGATTTTAATGCAGATTTAATTTTCCGATACGAAATTGTTTCCTTTCCATAAATCATAGTATCGCGGAAATGCTTAAAAGACTGGGGAAGGGAACACAAAAGTAATAGGGTTTGATCTTCATCATCAATTTTCGAATCTATATTCCCCAAATCCATAATAATGGAATCAAATTTATCAAGATGGGAGAGTATAGATGTACCTTCAGACATCCGAAGCATGTACAAACTCTGCTTCAAATATAGCCGATTCTCGACTGTCTTCTTCATATACAAGGCTTTCAATTTATCCCACATAGCCTTGGCCGAAGTCTCCGTTGCTACCTCACGCAATACCTCATCGGAGAGATTTAAGATTATGCTGGATCTGGCCTTCTTATCCATATCGGCGAAATCCGCATCCTTTACATCTTCTGGTTTGTTCTCGATTCCGTGAATCGCTAGATCAACTCCGTCTTGAACAAGAATGGCCTCCATCTTGAGCTGCCACATTCCGAAGTTGACATTCTTGTCGAATTTCTCGACAACCGTCTTTGTTATCGTCATTGTTGCCACAAAATCTATAACCTGAAATTTGTCTCAAAAAACTGGCCAAACAAATATACAAGTCTCGTGAGCGGGCCCCACAGGGTGAGCGGGCCCCACGAGATAAGCGGGCCCCACGGGGATGAACGGACCTCACAAGATGAGAGGGCCCCACGGATAAACGGACCCCACAGGATGAGTGGGCCCCACAGGATGGACGGACCCCACCGGATGAACCTGTCTTGCAAAATATAACAACCAGCTCTGATACCAGTTTGTTAGGGGTGGCCCAGGAAATAGACAAATCCAAGTTAGGACAAAGTAGGCGGTATAACCGACCATATAATAGATAGGCGGTAGATACCAGCCATATAATAATTAGGCGGTAAAACCGACCATATAAAGACGGATAACAAAGCAAATAAAAGACACAGAAGATTTACGTGGTTCGGTCAAATTGACCTACGTCCACGGGCGAGGGAGGAGCTATATTTCTACTATGAAGAAGAAATACAAAAGACCGTAGGAAAGTGGTTCCTAGGCCAATATGCACTTACAAAAGAGTTTAGAAAATATTCCTAAACTCAAAACAAGAGAGCCTAAAATATTTGACTGAATGGGCTAGATGACTCAAGAAGCTAATAGCCCATATAACTCTCTCTTGAGTGGTGCACATCAAACGTTCAATGGGCTCTTCTATTTATAGGAATCAAGAGGGAAGCCTTCCGTTTCTGATCTTCGATGTGGGACGCAAAATTCTGCCATCCAAGGTCAAGAATTGCGGCTGCGTCTTGACAAATCAACAATGTATATATGGATCATATATGTGTGTGTATCGTCCAGTTGAAGGGGCCTTCGAAATAGTTGAAAAGCATGCACTACTACTTCAAAAATATTGAATATTTTATTTCTGGAAACTTGGGGATGGATGTTGTTATGCTGCAGGCATGACAGAAGACTGAGACCAGACCTTTTGTGAGGTACAATAATGTAAATTTGGTGAGTCAACAACTCTACATGGTGACTTCATAAAACTTTTCAATTCAATCTCATAATTTTCATACTCGCACTGTGAATCATAAGCTAGAGAATCAAAATATAGCCAATGTTCAAGGGCCTTGTTTTCTGGTCATGGATCGATAGTCTAATCTCAACTTCCCATTCTCCATCCAATCCTTGTACTTCCCCTTATATTAAAATTCTTTCTGAAGTAAAAGTATGTAAATACAACTACCTTATCAAGTTCAAGTCAATCTGTATAGATGCTATCATGTTGTTTGATTTGTGGTGTCACAAATCTTTAAATTGTTAATCTTTTCCTTTTATGCGTTGAAAATTAAAAGTTTCTAAATGTTACGACAGGACTTGCTTTGCGTGGTACTAAGGAAAAACTTAAGACACTTGCCCTTTTCATGGGCGTAGTATGTTGCACTACAGTGGTCCAATGTTGTGCTGGATCTGATGTGTTGAGATGGAGATCATTCTATGCAACTGAAGGCAACCTTTGGAAGGCACATTACCAGGAGGTATTTGATCATGGCATTCGTGAGGCTTTCTGCTGTCTGGGACGTGTTAAATACTTGTAAGTCCTAATGTTTTGTTCATTGTACACTTCATTATCTGATATTTTTAACTCTAGTTCTTTTTTTTTTCCATGGCATAGAACTGCCTTGGAGGAAGATGAAATATATTCAGTTGCACAGTTACTTGGCGATCTTGTAACATATCGTGCAACAGGCACCGGACATCTGGAACTTTTGGCAGGTTCATGTTTATTCTTAGGACAACCGTACAAATTTGTATTAATTTGTTCTTAGATAACATGGATAAGAGCCCCTAAAATTCAGGTTTCTGCTTGTGCAGCTAGTTGAGTTTAAACGTGTAAGTTGACTGTCTACAATAACAGTGACTGTTTGTCCATTTATGTTCAGGGTAGATCACCAAATTCTTCTCTTTGGTTTAATTAATTACCCTTTACCCCCTTATAGTTTTACAAGCCACTTATACCCTCTGCTTTCCTGTGCTTTGGGCTAAAAGATAAGTTGAATAATAAACTAATGTACCCACCATAATCAGTTATAAACTTCACATATAAAGATTTTTGTATGTATCAATCAATTCAAATAACTACAACTTGGAGAACCACTAGGAATTGAAGAAAGAAAAATGTTATGTTTTCGCCACTTTAGACGCTCAAAATACTCTTAGAATTAAAACTGATGCACCCTCCATAGTCAGTTTTACTATGCCAAAACTTTGCTTTTTGTGTTCAATTGAATTCTTGTTGTTTTGTATGATTCTGTGTCCCTTAATACGGTAAAACTGATTTCTTTTTTTTTTGGTCAGATTTACTGTTTAACTTACTTTTGGACTGAAACTACAGGAGAAAAAGGTGTCTTTAAGAGCAAAGCCTAAACAATAAGGGGGATATTAATATCTTGCCCAAAAGTTTACAATGTATGCCACTATATGACACAATTGATATACATTGTATACTTATGTAGTTTAAAATGTGCAAAGTCCTTTTTGCTATTGCTGTGCAATAGCCTACATTCAAGTGATTAATTAACTGCGCATGCAATCACCACTCTTTTGCACCATTTTTCTTCATTGCGCAGTTTTGTACACGTTAACCTTAAATTGTACTTCAACTGGTTGCAAAAATTGAAAAGAAGTTTTGTGGCTTCATACAGATGATAGATATTATTTTGACCAGTGGGACAAGCACATCAGGTTGTGCAAATTAAGAAAAAAATAAAGTTATTTTTATTAAAACCAATGGAAATTATTAGAAGTTTTACTTTTTTGTTGTCAAAAAAAGATATTATGAATTTTTTTGTTACAAAAAAAAAAGAAGTTATTCGAAGTTAAAATAGTGGAAGTTATTGGAAATTGCTAAACTTTAGTAGTTATCTTTAGTAACGAGAGTAAAATTGGGAATATAGAACTTGACAAAAAAATTTTAACACCAAACCCATGGCTCATGCTTTATATACTGGAAGATGTCAACCTTTAGTGAGTTAGGATTTTGTGTCGCCTTAAGGTGCATTCTCTTAATTGTCCTAAGCCACTGATAGTCATTTAAGGATATGCTTTTCTCGGCTTAAATCAACTTATTGCTTAATTGTGCAGTGACTATATTTGCATTCTGTCTTTCAAATGTTAAGCAAATATTGTTTCACCAAACTTTGTTAAGCATGTTCTGGAGTTTTCTAGCTTCAATTCCACTATTCCTTTGTGTTTTTTTTCTTTTGGTTTTTAGTTTTACTTTTTCGAAAAAAATTCAGTTCATTTTGTAGTCTTCTCTGTGATTTCAAAAATTCAAATTAGTTCCCGATTTCAAAAGTTCAAATTAGTTTCCAAAGCTCAAAAGAAGAAATCTATACGAATTATCTGCATTGTATCATAAGCGAATCCAGGTGTTGATTGACAAACTAAATAGCACCATATCTTGGCCCAATGCATTTGCAAGGAACCAAGTAGCTTTTTTTTTTTTCCAACGGTATTCTCTTTATATATATATTGAATTTGATAATACAAGATGTCAGTTACAAAAGTGGACATTGGTCCTATTATCCTCCTGTATACTCTCTTTGAGCCACAAGGGAAACTTTGTTTCCATATTACATTGGAAACAAGTTTAGTTGCAAATTGTACCATTTTATGAGCACATCTATTTCCATCTCTATACACAAAAGAAAAAGTACGGTACTGGAACATGTCAGTCAATTGTCTTATATCTTCGATTATGGTGGCTATTGGAGGAAAACTATACAATCACTTCGGTTTTGCCCATAGAAACTTGGCAACAATGCATGAAGTAGAGTATGTTTTATGCCAAGATTTTCCTTTTTGTTTCCACTATAGAATAATGAGGAACATATTAAACAATTTATGGTAAAGTTTCAGGTGCAGATTTTTTGCTTCAATTTATTTATGATTTTTTTTAATGTGAATTTAAAAAGGTTGCACTTACTGTACATACAATGTTTTAAATTGGTTTTCTAAATCATAAAATTCATGTTCACAGTGCACATGGTTTTATATGGTTGATGCCTTTTAGTTAGTACATGACTAGAGTACCTTTTTTAAATAAAAAACCCTTCTTCCAGTTTTTCTCTTAATATATTGATCGTTCTTCCTTGGGATGGTCTGTTCTTGCCAAGTGTACCGAAAGTTTGCACAAGCATTTTCTGTGCCACTAACCTTTGTCAATAAGACAACGTGAAGGTGTGCTCTTGGTGAAGATGAACATAGTCTAGTGCAAGTGCAAAGAATCCTTGTTCTTTGAAAGAATTGATTACACTTTCAATGCTGATAGGGGTTTGCGTGGATCTATGCTCGGTACTAACTTAAAGTTAAAGATTGAAACAGCACCTCTTTGGTATGCATTTCAATGAATACATTTGAAAAGAACCGGAGATAATCCTTAAATACTGATACATAGAGTCATTAGTATTTATTAGTCAATTGATTTTTTTGCTTGTCGTTTCTCTTTCATGTCAGTTTCTAATTTCAGAGTTAACCTTTGCAAAATAATGAAGAACTTTTAAACTTTGATGCAACTAAAATTTTTCCCCTTTTCCTTTCATTTTTTTTTCCAGGATTAGCTTTATTGCAAAAATGTAGACCATTCACTCAATCACATGAAGAGTCGCTTGAGATACCCCCTGAAAGAGTTCATGAGGCTGCTGTTTTTCATCAATTTGCTGAAGCTGCCTATACGGTATTGTAATAATAACTTCCCTAGCATGTTTTCAGAAGTTTTTGTTCCTGCATAAACATTGGAATTGTAATCTACAGGGTCTTTTACTTGATGTTGGAAGAAACCCATTGATGTTTCCTTGTGCATGGCTCTATAGGCAAGGAATTTTCAGTCTTTGGAGCCGTAACAGGTTATTTACAAACTTAATATTAGTGTGTAAATTTTATGGGCAATTTAAACATAGGCTTCTCATAGAAAAAAAGTGAAACACGCTTAAGCCACTTCTATTTGTTTACAAGATTGTGTAGTTTGATTTACGATTTTTTCTTATGTTTAATGTGTTTCAAGGACGCAAGTTTCTTATCCTGTTTTGTGTTGTTCTTCAACTCCTCCTTCCCAAGTTTGGGCATGAGTTGAAAACACATAACTGTCTGGAGAAAATAGTGAAAAACTTTTGGGCCACCATATCAGTTAGTTACTTTTAAGGAGATAGTGGGAAACGTGTAAAAGCACTATTATATTTGGTTTACAAGGTTTTACAAGAGAAGGACCTTTATATATCAATATTCACATTTTAAGGTAAGTGGAAATTAATTTAGTATGGACTAGTAAGGCCTTTAAAGTACATTGAGTTATGGATAGTGGGCCCTGTTACCATTGTTGGTTGATTGAACTGCTACTCTCTAGGAGGCCTGCAGTTGAAGGGGATAATTGGTGGCGAGGTCATGCAGCAGCCTTTTTGAAGCATGTCAAGTTGACACCAGATGCGCTTAGAAAAGGACGTATTAATCAAGTGAGTCCATATTAGTTCGTGCTGTGTAATCTGGGATTTCATAGAAACTTAACTGTTTTGGGTATTAAGGCCATTTTGTAATGTATGTACACATTTTCTAACTAGTTCATGGCGCTTTTTGCTTGTGCATTGGCATGTCAGGAAATTTGATAGTGATGTTCAATTTGGACTGTTTACCTCTTTTGTGTTAATTTTGTCATATCTTAGTAGCGTTGTAGGCAAAATGCATCTTTCTCGGTTAAAATTTTCTGTGTTCTATATAGTTATA
Organism: Coffea eugenioides; assembly: GCF_003713205.1. Taxonomy (NCBI): domain Eukaryota; kingdom Viridiplantae; phylum Streptophyta; class Magnoliopsida; order Gentianales; family Rubiaceae; genus Coffea; species Coffea eugenioides. The sequence continues at coordinate 53,106,046 of NC_040036.1, read as the reverse complement.
TGATTTATTGTATCTGATGGATTGCAAAGGTTTCCACCCAAATTTGTTATCCTCATCCCCGTTTTTCTCCAGTGTTTTTGCCTGGCTACTTTTCTTGTTGACACAAGCACAACATTTCTCTCTCTCTCTCAACAAACACACATAAACTCTTCCATAACTAACTTTTCTTCTCAAATTCCTTTTGGTCTTGATGTGGAATGAAAAGCAATCTATCAAATAGTTGCAATATTCTAACTTTACTTTATGGCCTGTCAGCCTTTTCTCACTCTTTTAAGTCTTTTAACAAGTTGATACTATCATTTTTCTACACTATTGTTTGTAAATGATGTTGTGATTAAAATACAGTAATAAAGTTAGTAGTTGTTATTTCTTTTTCAGTTTGGAAGAGTTTGTTTTTCCTTTAATTATTACTTTTTTTTTCTAAAAACTATTTTATGCACATAACATATTCTCTTTTATGCATTTTGTAGAAAGTGAGGAAATTATTATAATCTTTTCTTGGTAATATTTTTCTAGGGCAAGTGTAAAGCATCATATTTTATGATGGTTTTACACCATCTAAAATCTGTTGTGATTGCTGTTAGAGGAACTGAGACTCCAGAAGACCTGATTACTGATGGTTTGTGTAGGGAATGCTGCCTAAGCAAAGAGGATTTGGATGGCTTAATTAAGTAAGTTGTGGTTCTTTTGATCACTTGTTATATGCTGGAAGATGCTTGTCTGATGCTTGCCATGGGACAAGCATTGGAAATGTTGATAGGATTTGGATAAGTGAATAAAGTTCCTGAAGCACATGCTTAGTATATGTTTAGCCACCATGGTGATAACATCTTTTTCTGTTGCCCTGATTAATAATGCATGGTAGATTACTTTGGAAGTCCATAATCTGTTATTTGTGTTAATAGTTATTGTCTTGAATTTCTTTGTTCATTTTAGCCCTTAAACAGTAAAATAGCAATTTGGAGTCCTCAAAATTTTTTGATAGATAAATAAGTCCTTTAAACAACAATATTTTTCTATGGCTGACTTTCATTGCTTACTGTAAAACTTTTACAAAAACCTTTGTGTCTTTAGTGTTTGGAAGATGGTTAGTGAAAGTTTGTCACCCTCCACATGCCGCCCACCCCTGTCTCCGAGCTCCATCACATCCACCGCCCACCCGGCCAGCAACCACCACTACCACAGCCCCCTGCCCTCTTTCTTCCCCTACCCCCTACCCCACTTGCCACACCCCCTCTTTCTCCTCCCTGCCGGCCACCCCCTGTCTTTCTTCCCACTTCCTTGTGTGCGTTTGTGTTTTTTATTTTTAATGTATTTTGTAGGGTGTTTTTGTAAAAATTGTAGGGTGTTTTTATAAGTATTTTTGTGGGGTGTTTTGACATGTTACTATACATGGCATATTAGAAAAACTACCTTTCTAGGACAAGGCAAGACATGCCAAGCACACTCTATATTTGGCATCTATTTGTGTGAATAATATACTATATGCGTGATGTAAAAGATGTCTTAAAATGATATATTTACTCAGCTATAAAATTGTTTTAAGAGAAGAATCACAAAACAACAAATAATAAAATTGTGATAGTTGAGCAGTACAAATAAAAGTAGATACTCTCTTGTGCCAAACTAAGTACTCTGTATTTTTTAGCTGGACTTGATTCTTGTATAAAGAGAGAAGTCAAACTGTGCCAAACATGATAATTGAGCAGTATAAATAAAAGTAGATACTCTCTTGTGCCAAACTAAGTACTCTGTATTCTTTAGCTGGACTTAATTCTTGTATAAAGAGAGAAGCCAAACTGTGCATGCATTCATGAGAATTGGAAAAAATAAACATGACAGCTTCAATATTAACTAATAAAAACTTGAGAGGGTAACAGTAAACCTAAACTTATATGGTCACTGCCTTTGAAGTGTCTAACATTTAAGAAGTTTACCACTTAGATGTTGCAACCTAAGGAAAGTGGATGTTGTGAGAGGTTATGATAGCATTGCACCACTATTTTAAGTACTAGCAGTGGGTAGGCTAAGTTTCCTCACAAAATACTTGAGTTTTAAGCGTAAAAATCATAAAAGCATAAAATACTAAGTTTCTTTCACGAAGTTTTGTGAGAGAATAAAAATCATTATTTTGAGTTTTAAGAAAGAAACGGTTCATCAGATGGCACTGCTAGTCCTCCTATTACTATTGATTGTGTTGGCATTCATCATGAATACCATTTCTGCATTCTGGAGGCAGCTCTTATTTATATGGATCAGTGTTTTGCCATAGACACGCGTGAGTACAAAACCACTGTCATGATTATTCTTGTGATCTATTTAGTGGACCTTTTTAGCCCTGTCACTCTGCTCTTCCCAATGTTTTGTTTGCTGAATTAGTAATACTACCACTCATCTTTCTTCATCTTTCTACTCAAACATTGAATTTTTTAGCAGCCAGTAATTTTTTGTGAGACAACTAACTTGTTGAAGTTGACTTTCATTTGATCGGGGAGAAGTTGGTTGAGCAAGTTTTCGGAACATTTCATGTAAAACCTACCAATCAATTAGTTATTTGTTCAGCAAAACATTTTTTTTTTTTGGGGGGGAGGGACTATTGTAAACTACAATTTTGTGCTAGTACTTCAAGTACTGTAGGCCTACCAAACTGGTAGACCGAATTTTCTTCCAAAATACTGTTGATATGGACCTCATTTGTGGATAGACTCAAAAGGCAAGCAAGTAATTTTCTTCTAGAAGGATTTACTATACCAATTGTAACATATTTTAGGTCAAGTTAGTGTGTTTTAGACATACCTGCTAATGTTTCGAAAATGACTAGGTATTCATTAGTAGTTTTCATTGATCAAAATGTGTGTGTTTGTGTGTGTGAATAATATCCGAATTACTTGAGATATTTTTTTGGGGAGACGGTATTCAAACTTTTTCCTTAATTATTCTGTTCATTGATAAGGTTTTTATTTCTCTCTCTAATTTTTGTGCTTAGTGATGGTGCAACTACGACAATGGTTTCTTCATTATCATATTATGGTCACTCTGGTGTAATTGAAGCTGCTCAGGATCTTTACATGCAAATAGAAGGAAATTCTACTCAAGGTTCAGAAACTTGTTTTCCTTTCTTTTTTTTTTCTTTATTGACGAAATGATTCTTCTACATGCTTGATTCCCGATTCTCATTGTGTAGCATATTGCAATGAGATGTAAAATACTATATTTTGGGGGATCTAACTAGAATTGAAAACAAGTAGCGCCAGAATTTCTCTGTAATGAGTACACATATAACTATAATTTACAATTTGTTAAAGAAGAAACTGCATGGCCATATAGTTGCAATGGAGTTAGTTTGACCACTTTCTTAGCTCAATTAGAATTTTGATCAGAAACAAGTTGTTTGATGGGCTTGAGTTAAAAAGTTTTGTTACCTATCTTTTAATTTTCTCTATATCACTAGCTATTACAAGTAATAAATACAAAACATGTCGAAACCTTCTACTCAAAATTTTGACACTCTGATTAACACTGAAAGTTATTGTCAACAGCTTATTGGTTCTTATAGTACTGCTCGTTGATATTACTAGCTGCATTTTTTCAGTTTCCTTGATACCTTAAAAACCCTTTTTGAGAGGAGTCATGTTAGTGTAAAATTTATTTTTGAAGCTCTACCAACAGACTATTTTCACAGATATATCTTTCTTACCTTGACATTTAATTGTGATAGTTGAATAAGAAGAAAGAAGATGCACAAAGACACTGCTGGCTTTGAATTTGGACATCTTAAAATGTTACTTTGTGCATGCTAGCAAATTGAGAAAGAAAATATGCAAATATATACATTATATCGTCCTAGTAGGAGTATTTCTTGTGACTAAGATTTTTATTAAGCAAGAAATGCATTTTTACTCCAAGTATTGTCCTAAAAGTTATCTTTGAATATGTTGGTTCTACAAAAAGAGGATTATGGTGACTGTATTTGTGTACATGATTTTGTCATATCAAGATATGATTGTGATACATGTAGCAAAATTATTCGATCAAGTTCGTTTTTGATAATACATTTGTTCTTCTTACTCTTTTACTAATTCAACTCAAAAAGTGCAGTTTGACAAGACATCTCCTAGAGTGCTGTTTATGAATTCTAAATACATGGAGGTAGTTAATTCTTGTACTAATAGCTGGGGATATATAAGAGTTTTATTAGGTGAAAAGATTTTACATTATTTAATAAACAATCCAACAGATGTCCATCACATTATATTTCAACTAGCTTATATGATTTCGAAGAAAACATTTATAGGGAGAGGGAGAAAGTTACATTTGAGTGGGCATCTAGTTAAATCAAATTTTGGTCGACAACAACATAAACATAGTAGCCAGCAAGCATTTTAATAGTAGAGAGTTTGATATTGCTCTCTAGTTGATATAGTACAATGTGCAGAACTCAGTTTTGTGAGAGGATGATTTCTTGGTTTCGTTTTGTAAATGAAGATATTATGATCTTCTTTAACTTGATATGGATTTCCTGGTTCTGCTGGTACCATGATTTATTTATCCATTATCTCCCTGTTGTTCACCAACAAACTAAGAAAGAAAAAATCCATGTGGTCTCTGAGGCACAAAAGCTACTTATGCTTGATCCATTTGAAACCTGCACAGGTTGCATTAAGCTTAATCTTCTTCAGTTAAACTTGTACCTGGGACATGACTTATATATATGGCATTAATTTAATTCACATTTTCTCCGAAATTAGGTGGTTATCTTTCTTCATTGTTGGGAGAAGGTTGTGAATGTGAAGGTTATAATCTTCGAATAGTGGGGCATTCTCTTGGAGGAGCCATTGCTGCAGTGTTAGGCTTTCGGGTACCAAAATTTCTTTATTTTCAATATTCAGTTAAGATCTATATTGATTATGTTAAGTGTTCAGCTTTTGAAATAATGACATAATCTGGAAGAAATAAAGAAAAATATGGAAAAAATAATTTGTAAACCATTAAGTGATCAATGGCTTGCTAGAGATTTGGATTTAATTAATTAACTTAAACAAATAAGTTTATCTAGTGCCCTTCCAAATGAGACACACAGAGGTTTTCGAGTGATTCATCTGGAGGTTGTAGTCATTTATGAACTTGGCTTATAAATAAAATACAGCTTGATCTTCTGTACTATTTGATTGAAGGGTTGGAAAACTTTATGCTGGCCATGCTTTACTGTGTCATAAGTTGGCTTTTCTGTTGTTTGATGAGGATAGCAACAACAGATATATCAGTTGAGGTTATAGTGCTCTGCAAAACATCAGGAATGCTGTGTTTATTGAGTGATAGATGTGAATCTAACTAGTGCAGTGAAAGTAATTTGGAGATCAATGTAGCTTTGCCCTCCTAGGATATCTTAACTACCATGCAAGTTGAATTTAAGTTGGATGCTTGCCTAGATTTTACAAGAGCTAAGTATGTTCAAAGCTTGTAAATTTAAAAATGCTTCATTGTAGCGAAAAAGGCTAAGTATCACTGTCCGTCCTTGTAGTTTATAAAAAGAAATGAACCTCCTCTTTTTAAATTATCATGGACCTTCTGCTTTCTGGCTTTTCTCTAACAAGCTTTAACATTATAATTAATTTCATTATGTTACTGTAGTTCCTTTCCTTTTCATTTCTTATTTCCTGTTCTTGTTTCTTGTTCCCCCACCCTGTCATCAAAACTAGTCTTCAATCTGTTTCATTACCATCCCAATGGCCAACTTCCCTCCCCTTCCCTTGCCACTACACCTTCTCCATCTTGCAAGCACTTGCTAGGAGGATAGAACTGAGACACTAAATACGGTTACAGCTTTATGACTTATAAACTGTTGAGCCCATTGATTTCACCAGTGCACTTACCTCTGAATTTGGTACACGTTAGGGAATAAGAAGACTGTTGAACAAAAGGCTATAATGTGAAAATTGAGAAAATTGAAGGAAATCCTGAAAGCAGAACTGAAGCTATTGTGCTGAGATAAAGATTGAGTTTTGGTTGCAAACTGGTGTGGTTATAGACTCAACTCTAGCTCAATAAAAAATGGTTTTAATTCATTCAGTTACCTATTTGCACACTTCTATCTTCAGGAAATTATTAATTCACTGAATAACTGAATTGGATTGACTGTAAATTCCTTGTTTGTGGTACATTTTCTACGTCTATATCCGAAGGAAACTACTTGAGGATTTGTTACTCACCTACTCAAGAGAATAGTATCCTGGGAGGTGAGGTATTGACGATGCAAAAAGGTTGTCTCGATGGAATAATTGGTGGAATCTTTGATGTGGAGAGGAACTTTTGGTCCTAGGGTGTTTTTGTGTGGAGCAATGGTGGGAGAAATAGCTTGGGCAGGTATGGGGGGTACTCCGTGCAAGGGTGGCCGGAACTTTTTTTTTTTTTTTTTTTCTTTTAAACAATGTTAGGTGAATTTCAGTATTTGTTTTTTTGAAGAACGGTGATTGAATATATAAATGGTTCATTGAGACCTCAATTGGTACCCTCCAGAAATACATCATAGGGGAGTCCTTATTTATTTCTAGTGGACTATGTGGGAGATTAATGATAATGAACCTAAAAACTACAATGCAAAGCTTTGGTATATAAATTAGTTTAAAGAGCCTTAATACTCACCATGCATTTTCTCAACCTTATGTACCAAAAGGTGGCATGTGATATAGAAAGCAAAAGTATTTCCAACTCCTACAAAAACAAAAAAAAAAAAAATAGTAAATACTGATAGATTTCGTATACACGTTTTGTGCATTACCTGCTATTAATTCATACAAATTCCTCTGTTGGGCGGATTTACACTGGGGGCAGTGGGGGCCATTTTAATTTCTATAATACCTATAAAAATTTGATATAATTTCGAATGTGTCTTTGGAATTTTGTGTATTCATTGATTTTTATGCTCCTAAAGTTGCCTTTGATTTTACCTGTTATTATAGTTACCGTAGAAAAGGCTTTTTCAGTTATGAATATAGTGAAAAATTGGTTATGAAATAGAATAGAAGACACTTGGATGAATGATTGTTTAGTTACTTTTATTGAGAAAAATATGTTTCGTGAAGTTCAAAATGAAAATGTTGTAAACTGGTATCAAAATATGAAAACTCGTCATGAGCAATTATAAATGATTTAGTTTTTTTTTTGAAATAAAATTATTATTACATTAATAATTTTGAGTTTGTCTTTTTATGTTTTTCATGGAATATATACATCATTTGTACTTGTTGGCGAATATTTTTTTTCTTAAAAAATTAGAAAAAAAGTAGGTAAAAAATTTTAAAGTTATTTTTGCCCCCACTGAAAATTTTTTCTGGCTCCGCCACTGCCACCTAGTAATCTTAGTCTTCAAATTCTGACAAACTGCTGGGGTGGTCTTTGATATTATGAAGACTGTGGGACAGATCCATATCTTTTCAACAAACTTAAAGGGACCAGCGTAATATTTACCCTTAGAACTATAATATCACAATTCATCGTACCTAAAGTAGTTCAAAGGCGTCTTAGCACTTACATTGTGTAACCTCAAACTTAGATACCAATAACTACAACATGATTTAAAAGAAAAAGTTTGTCCCACTCCGGGGAAGCGTAAGCTCATGAAATCATATTTCTGTACATTCTCTACATTACTTGATCTTGTTTCTTAGGTATGCCTCTTATGCTCATCTATGGCTACCGGAACTCTTGGACGAAAACAGTTTGAAACAAAAGAAGGTCAAAATATAGTGATGTTGAATTTGCTAATAGTTCTTTTATTGTGTTTATATATGCTGAGGCCAAGTATCTACCAATGAATCAAAGTACTTTCAATTTTTAATACTTGCCTAAGTTGTTGACAGTTAATTTGGAGCAAGTCATGGAAAAGTTTAGAAGTTTCTCATACATGTTCTTCATTCGTTTGCTTGAAGATTTGTAAATGGAGTATTACCCTTGATCTGACAAACATTTTGCCTTGGTTCTCTAACAATTGTCATCATATATCCTTGTTGGTAATGTTATCTAATATAACATTGCAAATAGAGGAACACACTTTCGTATTCTATTCTTGCATTCAAGAATGTAGATAGGACTTTTCAGAATTTACAGTATCATTGGCATCATTCAAAAGTGATGGCTGTGTTGGCCAGCCAAATTAAATTGCATTCATGTACTCATAATTCTCCTTATCATCTACCATGCAGTTATATCGCCGATACCCAAAGTTACACGTTTATGCTTATGGACCTCTTCCATGTCTAGATTTAAATGCAGCTGATGCATGTTCCAACTTTGTCACAAGGTAACAAGATTTCTATAATGTTTTGCAATTCTAATTGCATCTTGTCGTGCTTTATTTAGTGAACATTTTTTTGTATTGAATTTGTTAGTGAGAGCATGGACAGTTACGGTCTTAGGAGAAGGATCAAGATACCTCAGGCGCATGGCTAAGCAAGTTATGCTTCATAATATCTCTCAAATTTTAAATCTTAATATTTTCAAGTTTGGAATAAGTGATACTATCTTGTTGACCCAGTGAATTGGATTTTAGACAGTCATATACCAGAAGTTAATTAAAAGAATAAAGTATACATACATAGGAGCATATTCTGTCATGTTGGCAGTCTTAATGGCATCTTATTTCTGTCATTCATGACTTCATCCGCATGAAAACCTTGGGAATATGAGATAATGCATTACTCAATATATATATATATATATATATTAAAAGTTATTAAGCAGCACGAATTTTGCTCAGACTTGCACATGGTGGTTGATCATTTCTTATATTTTTTATTTTTGAAAGATGTATATATTCAATTTTTGATTGAAGTTAACATCGCAAGTGCTCAAATGTCCAGTGTCATCCTTAACAATGAATTCTCAGCACGCCTTTCGGTTGCATCAATCATGAGGCTTCGTGCAGCTGCAATTGATGCACTATCACAAGATAGCATAGCCAGATCAGCAATTGTTTCACTGGCACACCGTTATTTTTCTCTCAATGGTTTCAACGTAAAGGACAACAAAATGCTTAAAGAGGTTTCTGATTTCAGTTCGCTGTCAAAGGTTGAAGCAAGGACAACACAAACATTGAGACAAACCCATCAATATGGTAATGCAGATTGAAGTAGTGGTTAATTTTGGTTGCTCTATGACTTTATAATTATACTAAAGGACGAATTGCACTCTTGCTTCCTCAATTTTTGGATCATAAACCAATATTTGTCCTAGAAGACTCGTTAAAAACATTTTTTTTTACAACTTAACTATCAGTTTAGGTGAATCAAATGCAACTGATGGGAATTGAATTTGAGCGTTAGCTTCAATGTCACCCCTCCATGAATATCCCATTTATCACTTCACAGCTTAAAGTTCAAGTGTGTTAGTTTCCCTGCCCAATGTTCAGTTTTTATCGCTTTGATGCAATCCTCTTGATGTCCCAATATTAGCCTTGGTTTAAGTATATCATTTACACATGGATAAACGAAAAGGCAATTATTCCCTCAGTGGAGGACTCCTCAAAACATACAGCCTAGCAGCACCAGCACCAGTCATTGTTTCTTCTCATTCCACCCACTGTTGGCACCACAAATCCTGCCTCTTCCAATAGTTAGGCAGCCATTAATGAGTAGACCAGAAAACTTATAAGAATAATATAGCCAACATGAACCATCGACCATGCTCTATATTTCTCCAGCTACCCTAGGAGAACACCAACAGTCATCATCACATGCTAAGCCCAATCAAAAATCATCCTACATCTCTTTCACAAGCTCCATCTTCGAGTCACTTCCCGTTCTCCTTTATTCCAACCCTAAGATTTACCTTCAACTCAAACGTCTCATAAACTTAAATAGTAATCAACAAAAGCCATCATTTCCTGTTCACTTTAAGCTCTAATTTTCTACTGCATTGACTGTTGCCTTCTTTCTTCTCTCTTTTGCCAATCTTCCTTGCAGCCACATCCATGTAGCACCTACAGAAAAGCAATAAGAGATGGGCAGATGCTCTTAGGTTAGGAAAGAAAAGAGAGGTAAGGAAGAGGAGGGTAAAGGTGAAACCAGAGAGAAGGAGAGGTAATAGGTGGAAGAAAAGCTGGGAGGGGCATGACATATTGGAAGCAAGAAGGCCAAGTAAAAATATTGAAAGTGTGGGAGTGGGGATTGATGCACCTGGACTTAATGGTCTAGTGATAATGGAGTCTTTTTGAAAGGGAAGCTATAATTAGCTTTAAATTAATTGCTAAAAGGAAAATGTAACATAAGCTAGATGTGGAATCGGCTCTAGTATTGAAGGGAAACATTCAACTTCTCATGCTATTCACAAGAAATTCTCTCTTACATCATTTCAACTGCACATCATATTCCGAGGGGGCCTTGTCTAATAGCTAAGGTTGAAGCCCCAGGATTTAGATGTACTGGGTTCAAATCCCGTTTCCCTCTCCCCTGCTAAAACAATTTTTTTTAAAAAAGGCACTGCACATCGTATGGGAGTTGAGTTGGCTAGAACAAAGCATTATGTACACTACTTACGTCCCTTCAGAACTGTGAGTTGATGTCTATGCGAAGTTTGCATGCTTTTCCTCTCTTAATAATTTGTCAGTTTTGTTGACTGGCCTTGGTTGCTCCGAAACAAATGAGAATATGGGATTCTCAAAAAAATTATGGGACCTAATTAGTATAAGATCTAGACATTAGGGATCAAAAGTGCAATTGGCTTTTACAAAAAACATCATTTAGAAGCTATCCTTCTATAGTCTAGATATGAAAGATCTTCATCTTAAAGTTCTCAATGTGATTGCAGGGAGGGGGGAAGAAGACCTGGAATCTTGTTGGGACGAAATTGGCAAAGAAGACAGCTCCAAGCCCGAGATTAGCTTAACTGATTCCAAACCTAATTACGATGATTTATTCAGTCCTCCTAACGTATGTCACTATGATGATCAGTTTAAATTAGCAACAGCCATTCCTTCATCAGAAACTCGGTCATCTCATAATGTCCCTGAAATGTTTGTACCGGGACTTGTTATCCATATAGTTCCAGTAAAAGAACATGTCCATCATCCTTTATTGAAACGCTTCAGTATTTGGGAGGAAGATTGTAGTTACAAAGCATACATTGCAAAACGAGAATCCTTCAAGGATATTATAGTATCACCATCCATGTTTCTTGACCATTTACCATGGAGGTACTTGCTTTCATCTCTCTCTCTCTCTCTCTCTTACATGGATTTTATTACTACTCAATATTTCAATAGTTGAGATTGATTCATTACGTGTCATTATTTTAAATGTAAATCAAATCCTTCCTAGCAAAACACGGAATGTGGAGATGTGGCCTGAACTTAGCTATGAATTGCCTCAAACATTTATCATTTCTGTTCTTGACGCACTTTATCCCAAGTTGGCCAAGTTTCTAAAATGGAAATTTTGTATTCCTTTTTTGTTATTTAGATGCTACAGGGCTATCAGGAAAGTATTAGACAGTGAAAACCTCCGCTCTCTGTGATCAATCACGCATGAAAGGTCAGTTTTAGACTTATGTTTTCTCATTGAACAATTTTAGTTTTAGATTATTGCAATGAAGAGGTGGTTTTATTGTGATTTGCCTATTTTCTTTAGTTATTTGTTTTAGTAAAAAAATCACCTACCACGCTGATAAGATTGCTTTGACAATCATTAGGCCTATTGACAGTTTGGTGGTTCCACTGGGTTCTAAGCTGCACAGTAAAGTTCCAAGCTTTCAATGACCACTATACCACATTTCCAGCGTCACTACTCATTATTTTCCTCAGTATTTCTAGATCGTGGCACATGCTTTGGAAAATTAGTAATTTATCATTCATTATTTGTATAATTTAATGGCAATTGTTAATCGATGTTACACCACTCAGAAACAGTTGTCGTGACGATCATTTCCGTCACTTTTGATACTTCGAATGACAGGATAAAGAATTGCTTAACTAGATTCTCACGCTGAAGACTCCGACAAACCAATTACAACAAGTGTAAATGATTCTCACTCCTTCCACTTTATGATGACCCGTATGTAATGTCATTTCTGTCCTACTCTTAGAGCGTATTGCGCGGAGGACCTAATTGGAGGATGGATTGCTCCTTCCGTCTATAAATTGGGGGAGGCGAAGAACAATAATTCCACACAACAAGAATCAATCAGCTGTACCAAGTTAATTTTCCTTTCCAATCAAAATGGCTATCCTAGTTGTGGCAACACTCCTCATCAGCTTATTTTGCAGTGAAATAAGCCTAGTCCGGGGAGACATTGGCACTGCAACATCTTATAGTCCACCATATATTCGTAAGTAATCAGTAAATATATATCTACCATTAACCCAATTAACTGTACTGAGATTGATTTCTTTTTTTCTTTTTTTGCCTTTTAAAGTACGTCAAGGACTGACCATTAGTGATTGTTCATGTCAAATTTCAATCTTCTTGCACACATATGCATATACAGTATAGTTAAGTAGCTGACCTGTGAATTCTGTTGCAGCTACTAGATGCAATGGCAACAGACCAGATCAATTCCCAGCAGGGAACCTATTCGTTGCTGTTAGCGAAGGGCTGTGGGATAACGGGGCTGCATGCGGAAGACGCTACAGGTTGAGATGCCTGAGTGGCAATAACAAGCCATGCAAGAATGTTGGAACCACCATCGACGTTAGGGTGGTGGACTTTTGCCCCAGAAGGCCATGTCCCTCTACTATCCTCTTGTCCACTGATGCTTTCGCAGCCATCGCACATTCTCCTCATGCAAAAATCAACATTGAATACATCCAGTTACGTATATATATCCATTTCCTCTCACTCTTGTTCTTGTTCTTGTTCTTTCTTTTTTTTTATAAAAAATTTAAAAGCACAAATATGACGGGATTTAAGAAAAGGAGAAGGGAAAGGGTTGTTTAAACTCATGGCATCTAAATCCTGGAGGTTCCATATTAACTATTGGACCAAGACCTCCTTAGCCCTCTCACTCCTATTCTTCTTTCTTGACCTTTATCTTTTATTATTATTATTTTTTGTAATTTTTGCTCATTACATATCGATATATCTGCAGGGTTTGATGACTTGTTCCATGAGGCAGCTGGGTTTTGGGTACTTCTCCTTGACAATGTGATTTTGCAGTATATTCGAGAGATGAATGATGGAAGAGTACTTACTTGTAGAATTCGGTCATGATCAAGCTTGCCAAAGAAAAGAATTCAGTCATGAAGATTTTAATAATTATCATGTGATTAAGTCGAGTTATATTTACTTAGCCCAAAAGAAGAAAATAAATTTTTTTTTTCTAGTCATACTCAATACTAAAGGATGAAACACTTTCTTACCTTGTAACAAGCTGTAATACATATATATCTGAGGAGCTTAGTTTCAGTTTTATGGAAGATTTGCTTTTCTCCTCTCTTCTTATTTAAATTTTTTTCTTGAACACGCGTATAGAGTTCCATTATGCTTTCATGATCTCGTCAGTATTAACTACCATCCAATTATTGCATTGTGGACACAAGATTTTGCTTGTACTTAATTAGTACTACAAAAGAAGTTGCAGAACAGATAGAATAATTTTTTGTCTTGCTAATGTGCAGGAGAACCCGTGTGGGCCTTTTTGAAGTGTGAAACGTTATACCTTAGTTGTTTTTCAACATTTTGTTTGATTCAATCACTATGCCCAGCTTTAGGTATCCTATTCTTTTTTTCTGTTCTTGATTAAAGAATAGGATACCTATTCTTTAGGTATCCTATTCGTGTGGACCAAAACATGAAGTCAAAACATGGTCAACCAAAACTCAATTGGGATGATTTTAGTTTTTTTTTATTGTTCAAAAATTTATAATTTGAACATAAAAGTAAACTAAACGAGAACATCACAAAACAGATTATTCAAATTAAAATCTATGATCACCTAAAATAAATCAACCAAGAACAAGCCCTATGAACTGCACGCGCTTAACGCAAAAAAGGCTGCTGATTTGCGGATTTCTACAAAGCTGAAACCTAGTGTTGCATGAACGTTTGTAATCTTAGAAGGCCATCTTACGGTTAATTAGTCTTGATCCGGGCTGCAAATGAGTCGAGTCGAATCGAGTTCTCGAGCCGAGCCTTAACATAATTTTAGTGAACTCGAACTCGAACTCGAGCTCGAGCTCGACGAGCCGACAATTTCAAGCTTGAGCTCGAGTTCGACTTGATTCGAGCCGAGTTCGAAAAAAATAAAAAATAATTATTTTATTTTTGAAAAATAAATAAAATAATATTTTTTCTAATAATAAATAAAATATTAAGGATATATATGTAATTTACTATTAAAATAAAAAAATAAATACTTAAAATAATATATATATATATATATATATATACTCGAACTTGCGAGCCGGCTCGCGAGTTAACGAGTTTAATATCTTGAGCTCGAGTTTGAGCTTGATTTCGACTCGAGCCAGCTCGAGCTTGACTCGAGCCGCTCGTGAGCGGCTCGGTTCGTTTGTAGTCCTAATCCCAATAGTTCTAAAAGACTTTTTGGAGGGTCGACCTTTCTTATTAATATTAATTATCTGTAGGCAGATTCCTTCCATTAATATACTAGTAGATTGTTAATCAACTTTCAAGGGAGTTTGAGGTTAGCTTTTAAATAAACTGAACCTCGCTCGCTCTTTTTAGGGATGCTCCAAATATTTTCTTCCCCTATGATAGTTCGAGTTCAATGCCTGATAATTGATGGATTATTAAGAAAATGAGGTTGAAAAACCAAGTATATCAACCACTTGCTATTAGAATTTACAAGTTTTGCTAAGAAGCTCAGAAATCTTCAGATGCCAATGAAAATTCACAACTTATGGCAAAAGAATGCCTTGTAATCAGGAACACTCAAGTTACAACACTTTATTCAAGGGTCACAAATGGTTAACAAGTAAAACTATCCGTGATGTTGCAATTCTTCAGTTGCATGTTTAGTTTAGACCATCTTTTAATAAGTATCAAATACATTACACAAGGGCATAATTATCTGTGACATGTTTCATATTCTGTATATTTTCTGTCATTAGTGCAATTTTTTTTGTTCAGCAAATCGAGCTGAACGATTTTCAGTTAATTTATTAACAATATTGACTTCTGTTTGATACTATGACTCAACTTAGGCGTGAGGCGAAAATGGCCTTGCATGATTTTGTCGCATAGGTATTTGACAAAAAAAACGATGAATAATACTCATAGAAAGTTGTCTTTTTTTTTGCCCATCTCATGAGACCCTCTCCACTGGAAAAGTGAAACAGGAAAATCCTTGAACTGCAACCCGGACGCATGCAGCTTATTAAGCTTTCATTGATTAATGTCAACTCTGCGCCTCATCATCATCATCATCATCCTGCTTTGCCAATTCTCTCTGTTCTCCATTAATTGATCCCATGTCCACTCTGACTTCCCCTTACAGCTTTGACCCATTTTTTTTGATGATTTTGATCCGTGGTGGAAAGCTTAAACAGAAAACTGACCAAATTAAATATTCAACGTGGCCTGGCCTAGGTACATCGCTTTCGTACTAATCAAGTAGTGCACCAATATATTCTCGCATGCTTCCTAATCATTTCTTCTTAGAGATTAGAGACGCTTGGCTATATGATTGATTAGCCGCCACTAATCAAGAACCATTTTAATCAGGGCACTGCCGCCATGTTAATTAATATAATTGTCATTGCATGGTAATCGTCAATAGTTAACTTTTTCATAGTGATGGGAGTTATCTCGAGTTTTAGACTTTTACTTAAAAAGCAGCCTTATCCCACTTTTAGTTGTGGTATGCATAAAACTTATATAATATGTACATGTCCTCATCTATATGGATATTACGTGAATCACTTGTCCTGTTCTCAGTTCCTACTTTAATGGTTGAGAAGTCCAAGTTCATGACCATGTTGTTAATTGGTTGGTGAAAATGTAACAGTAATTTTCAATAATTTCAAGTATTAGGTGCGGTTTGATAAAAGGGGATCGGAATGAGGAATTGAAATAATTCCAATTCTTGCTATTTGGATTGTATGTATTGGATTTAGAATCTTGGAGTGAATCATTAAAATTTAGGAATTCTCAATCCCCAACAAATTGGTAGGTTTTGGTAGATTCCCAAATTTGTCTCAATTTAACTTGAGGACATTAAAAAAGAAAAGAAAACATATCTGTCTTTATCACTCTATCACGTCGGCTCAATCTCCATGGCAGCATCTTATAATCAAAATTTCTCTCTCATCCCATCTTCTAGCGTAGATTTTCATTGTCATCTTTTTCTCTCTTTGTTCTCGTTTTACTCTCTCCTTTAACCCTCCATGGCAGCAGGCCCACTCCATATGGTTCTTTCTCTCTTTTCTTGTAAATCTCTCTCTCATTTTCCCTTTTCTTCTCTTTTCATTCTTTTCCTCTCTCCTCCAATGCTCCATGACAGTCCCTCCTCTCCATCTAGTTGCCTCTCCTCTCTTTTTTTTCCTCCCTTTTTGTGTAAGCCTTTCTCTCATCTCTTGTTAGTTGCTCTCCTATGCTCTACGGATGGTAAGGTTGATTGGTGACGATCAGATGGTGGTTCAGTAGAATTTGGTGAAGCATGAGTACTCAAGGGCTGGGAAGAAAAAGCAAGAAAAGGGAAAGAAGAAAAAAATAAAGAAAAGAAAATAAAAAATAAATTGATTTCAAAACCTTATAAATATATACCAAACACTAATCATTGTAATGATACTGTTGATCAAAACCCATACTGAATTTTTGGAATTGATTCAAATTACAATTCCGATTTCTAAACTTAGACCAAACGTGCCTTCAATTTTGCAACAATGGAATTGATGTGTGATTCCGGCGTGCAGAATTTTGTGTCAACGATCTCCAAATAATTGCCTTTTGAATACTTTGACTAGTGTTATCACTTCACACATTTTACCCAAAACCAAGATTAGAATGGTTTGTGATCACTGATGACTGATCACTATGCAGAAATTAGAATTTGCCAAGTCAATGACACAACAAAATTAAGGACGTGTTTTCAAGAAAAAAAAATGAAGTGTAGAAACTGCATGGTTTTGATAACCAAGGTTAATGAATCCTTTTGGCACATCATTTGGAGGGCTTTTGCAGTCCACATAAATATGGTAGTTTTACTTCTTTAACATAATCGCCCAGCAGTCAATTCTTAACATATCCCGTTTGACAATGCAAAAAGATGCCAAGGCAATAAAAATTATGGCTAGCTCTAGGGGGATCCTCATATATATATATATATAAATCTCATCATGGAAAAGTGCATATCCAATTCTATCACTAACGAGTTGGTGTATTCCAATTATAATAATTTTTTATCACGTTTGAAATAGAGTCACAAATTGCCAAGTCACTCCCATGATCTTTTTATGGTCAATAGTCTTGCGATTAAGTATATTAGCATTATCATTTATCATGTTTTGGGATCTTGAAATTTATTCAGATAGTAGTAAGATTTTGGATCACTCCACTCGCTGCTAAATTTATCAACAAAGCAATCATGATTTTGTGCCACAATTACTTAGTGCATGCATGCATGCGCTAAATCTAGTGAGATAAGTTCTTGTCCTTCTGGATGAATTACGATCTTCTGTGCCATTACTCGGTATCAAATTCAGTGTCAATCCCGTTTATCACATGAGTGTACGTAGAAAAAATTTAAATAAACCCGTTTATCACATGAGCGTAGAAGAAATTTAAATAAACAACACATGACAAGTTAAATAAATAGGACATTTTATATAAATATAGAAGTGACACTGAGGATTTCATGTGCTTCTGGATGGTCGCCGTAATACATTTACACCAACAAAAAAAAAAGGGAAAGAAAGAAAAGTGGAGGAGGCAGCGGCTAATCCTGATTAAGTTGGAGCAACGATATTATGAACAATGGAGCCCCAGTCCCAGTGTTGAATGTCCGTCCGGCCGTCCAGTAGTAGCATCGGCAGTGTCGCTGCCCACCTGCATTACTCAGGATAAGCTTTCCACTTTCCGCCCCGCAATGTGGAAGTGCTTCATCATATCAGTACTGCTATGATGATCATCAATTTTCAACCCATAAACAGCACCGACCACTCGGGCAAGAACTGAAAGGGAATTTGTCTTTTGATTTCCAGGGCAGGCTAGTCGTCCATTAGTGGCGGTCCGTGGACTTTTGCTTTGGCCATCTTACATGTTATGTTAGTTGAATTCCGTAGCACAGCCTTCACATCACTTAGAGCTATAATATTTGACAGTTGAGAGTTATTTTTCATGTTGTAAACATGTAATCGGAGAAAACATGAACATTGTACTCTTCCTAACAGAGACCTTAGTTAGTGTACCAACATGACTATGATTCTTTTGATGAAATGTTTTATAAGAGTGGGTAGAGGATATATATATATATATATATATATATATATATATATATATAAAGTTTCTTGAAACCTACTACTGTATTTCTTCAGTGACATGTGCTAAATTTCCAAAACCCTATTTGATTATGAACAATGTGATTGATGGTGGTTTGATAGCGTACCATGTTTGTAAAAAACAAAACATTTCTAGGGGAAAGTGGAAAGATTGTGCATGACGCAGGAAACCATATGCTCAACCCCTCCTCTCATCGTCAACAAGCTGAATTCATTTCACCATCCATTGTCAACGTGGACTGCAATTGCCATTGATTCCCATCCAAAAGTACTAGTTCTGCTTGCAGCTTAGATATTGGCAACTTTTCTTAGTAGCCATCCACATTCAAATACTTTAATAAAAAAAATAAAGGGGACGGTTTAGAGATCAGTTTGAAACCTCGGGCTGATTTGATCTACAGCTAGTATAAATTTGAGGTAAATTAGGCACATTTCCCCCACATCCGAAGTCGAGAATCAAGCTACCCTACCTAGGCAGAAGTAAAGTCCACAGCCATAATCATGGATCTCCTACGCTTCAATTTGGTCTTGATCAGCATATTCAGTCTGGCTAAAATAAACTTAGTCCTTGGAGACATTGGCACTGCCACTTCTTACAATCCTCCATACACCCGTGAGCAACATTTGATTTCTCAGAAGTTTCTATATCATTATTTAGCAGCAGCTTTTTTGTTTTTTCAGTTGTTTGAGTATCGTATTAGGAAGGATATGGAATTTGATTATAAAATTTACTCTAAATTTAACTCGTGCAGCCACCAAGTGCGGGGGAAACAGAAATGATCAGTTTCCAGCAGGAAATCTGTTCGTTGCGGTGAGTGAAGGACTGTGGGATAACGGGGCTGCATGCGGCAGACGCTACAGATTAAGATGCTTGAGCGGCAACAACAAGCCATGCAGAGATATTGGCACCACCATCGACGTTAGGGTGGTGGATTTCTGCCCAAGACGCCCATGCCCTTCCACCATTGTTTTGTCTAGTGATGCTTTTGCAGCTATCTCCCGCAACCCTGATGCCAAAATCAACATTGAATACATCCAGTACTTACACTTCTTCCTTGTCTCCAGCTTATTATCTTCAGTATTTTCTTCGGTTGCTCCATTGCTTAATATTTTACTTTACACCTTTTGCAGGATATGAAGAGGGATTTGACTTCCATATATATATATATATACGTGTAATTTTACGGGCTGAAGATCAAGAGGAAAAGGGTATCCTTGGAAATAGGAACAGAACTAGATAGCAAAATGTTGTTTTTAAAAATTCATTTCCCTTTGTTATCGGTATATCCTATTAAATGATGGCAAACGAGCACAAAAAATGTACTAAAAGTTTCGACGTGATGTACACATCAAATGATGTCAAGAGATGGTTCCCGAAATTGAGTTGCTTTTGCATTAAGAGTACCAAAGCTTTCCTTT
>NC_040036.1:52987683-53085179 GCF_003713205.1 Coffea eugenioides | reverse complement strand
TATCTCTTATCTTCAAATTGGTTCAAGAATCATCTCAATCCGATCCCTGTATCTCTAGTTATAGCCGAAATATGAAGATGTGTCAAAACTGTCAAAATGCACAAAATACAAGTAAAAAGTGATAAAAACCTCATTTAATCACTTAAGAACATTTTTTACCAATTATAGCCAAAATGATTCATTTTCTTCTAATAATATAACCAAAGTGACTAAAAATAACATAGAATGTCATTCAAATATAACGTAAATTAGTCACTTATCAGATATTCAAGTTAAATTTGCAATTTTTCTTTACAATATATTAAGGCTGCCATTTATCAAATAAAGAAGGAGAAGACAAATAAAAAAAAAGAGTGAGGTCCTTTTTTATCTTATCTTTTTTAGTGATGAGTCGTAAAGTCAATAATTTTTGGTTGTTCGTAAGCATCATTTTGACATTCTAAAGAGGGAAAATTTCAAGTGTGACATGTGTCGGATGGTTGTCTTTTTTTGGAACAATGATACTAGAGGAAAATTGAATTAATACTACAATGGGTAACATTTTTTTGACCCAAAAAAAAATATATATGGGTACCACTTTGCACGTTTGGGATTTAACACGTAAGATGGACTCCTCTAGAATAAGCAAATTTTTAATTAAGTTCTTAAGCAGAATGTACTGACAGCTTTAATTTTGTTAATACTTGATCTCAAAGCTAAAACATTTTTCGCCTTGAAAGAAGTTGAAATAATATTTAGGATTCTTTTATGTCATCTTCTAATGGTTAGAAGAAAACAGTAAAATAAAGTCTTATAATTTTAAAAGCCCGGTAATCTAAAGTCACTAGGGCTGTAAAAGAGAATTTAAATGAACAAATAGTCAAAAGTATCAGCCTTGTGACACATTAAACAAAACATTCTTTTTTTTTTCCTTTCCAAACTAATTTTCTTCGTGCTAACAAGTTTTTTTTATTACCCTCCCACCCCTCCTCATGCCGTTTCTATCTCCAGCTATCTATTAAGAAAATAAAACAAGACAATAGGTTAAGGCAATATATCTCTAGCATACAACAAGAATGAAGAATCTTTTGACAACAAAATCAAAAGGACTTTTACTAAGAAAGTATCAAAATGGTTACGTCTGTTTGTTTTACTAAACCCTTGTCATTTATATAGGAAAGGCAATCCAAAAAACATCAAAACTAAAGAGCCACAATTTCCTCACTTCAATGACCATCAAGAGGCTACTTTACTCTTCTTTAAAAGGCAAAAATATCAAAACCATTTTCTCACTATAATGATCATCAAGAGGTTGCAATTAGTCTCCTTCAGTGGACAAAAATTGCCAAAAGCGTTTCCTCACTATAATGGTCATAAAGAGGCTATATTAAGCATTTTCCTTTTGTCCAATATTTTGAATTTAACAAGCTTTATTTCTATTTCAATTCACAAACTATTCCAACATTCCCTCACTTAGTTTGTGAATGAAATAAACAAATTAACACACATAAAACACCATGCATAAAGATAAGTATCGTTAGATTTAAACTTATCCTTTAGTGTTAGTATATCACTTGAACTAATCAAATCATGGTTCTTTATAAAACATTAAACCAATATTTGTAAATTAGCCAAGAAATACCACATACACTGGCCATGTGCTCTAGTCTAGTTTCATGATCATTTACAAAAGTAAATCATACTTTTGCTAAAAGCGACACTACTTCTATGATCATATAAGTGAAAACATTTTCAAACTTTACGTAACAAAGCACTTTGAAAGCAATTACATTTCATTAAAAATATAACTAATCATATATTCAACTTCCCATTTTACACACTTGTGGGGTAATTTGTATACAAAGTACTAGTGTTCACAATCGCTTAACAACTTTTATTACCCTTTAAACCTTTGCATCTAGTGGTAGTGCTAGAATAAAAGTAGGGTTCCCATTGCAAATGACTTTAGACAAATGCTTTCAACCCCATTCCCAATGACGTTGTATTCACTAAGTCCCTTGGTAAAGGTTTAGTCAATAGATTCGTTAAATTGTTGTATGTTCTTACATGTACAATTTCCATAACGCCATCTCTTAACATTTGTCTAAGATACTCATGTTTAAAACTAATATGTCTAGATTTATCATTATATACCTTATTTAAGTCTCTAGACATAGTGGTTTCACTATCACAATATAAAGAGATAGGAGGCATAGGTCGTGGCCACAACTTGATATCAAGTAACAAATCCCTAAACCATTCCGTCTTTTTACATGCAGCAGCCAAAGCTATGAATTTAGTATTCATGGTGGAATGAGTAATCACAGTTTGCTACTTAGAAACCCATGAGATTGCACCACCTCCCAATGTGATTATCCACTCGGTTGTGGAATTTTTGTCATTCACACTAGTAAACCAACTAGCATCTGAGTAACATCAAGTACTACTGGAAATTTATTATAAAAGAGTTCTAAACTCTTGGTTCTTTTAAGATAACCAAAAATCCTCTCAATAGACTTTCAAGGGTCCACACTAGGATTTTTAGTGTATTTGGCAAGTCTACAAACTATATATAAAATACGTGGTCATGTACAATACATTACATACATCAAACTTCCAATTGCACTAGCATATTCAAGTAGAGCAATCAAACTTCCAGAATTTTCATGAAACTTCAAACTAGGATCAAAGGGAGTACTCACGTCTTTGACATTAAGATGTTGAAACTTGTTCAATATCTTGGTAATATAGTGAGACTGACACAAAGCATAATCCCTACTATATTTCCTAACTTTGATACCTAAGATAATATCCACCTCACGAATGTCTTTCATCTTAAACCATGTAGAAAGATACTCCTTAGTATCTTCTACATTTTATATTATTACTAACAATTAACATGTCATCTACATAGACACAAATGATCACACAATAGTCTTGAGCATATTTAGCATAAATGCAGTTATCAGTATTATTGTACCTAAATCCACTTGAGACCAATACAGATTCAAATTTCTCATGCAATTGATTAGGTGCTTGCTTCAGGCTATATAATGATTTAACTAGCTTGCATAATTTCATTTCATTTCCATGCATAACAAACCCTTCAAGTTGTTCCATATACACCTCTTTATCCACATCACCATTTAAGAATGCCGTTTTAACATCTATTTGATGTACAAACAAATTGTACAATGAAGTTAGGGACAATAGCACTCTAATGGAAATTATTCTTGCAACTGGTGCATTGTATTAAAATAGTCTTTTCTTTCCTTTTGTTTTAATCCTTTAGCTACTAAGCTTGCTTTAAAGGTTAGTAAAGATCCATCCGTGGCATATTTTCTTCTAAATACCCACTTACAACCTATTGGTTTTGAACCTTGAGGTAAATCAACTAGAACCCAAGTATTGTTGGACAATAATGAATCCATTTCATCATTTACCACTTCCCTCCAAAAAGAAGCATCTCTTGATAACATAGCTTCACTAAATCTTTTTGAATCGTCTTCTACATTCAACAAGATCACAATCCTATTTAGTAGAGATTCCTTATTGTCTTCAACTAAGAAAACAATAGCGTGTGAAGATACGAAATATGAGGATAGATGCTTTTCTTTCCTTGGTCTTTGACTTCTCCTAGATTCAATAGGAGTGTCACTTACCTTCTTCTTATTACTTGAAGAAGAACCAATATTTTGGAGTGGTTCAAAACCATTAGTAGGATCTACAATAGGTTCTGAATCTTTGAGAAACTTATTTTCAAAATGGCCCATCTCTTGATTCAACTATGATATTAGAATCAAGGTCAAGCAGCCTATAAATTTTAGAATTTTCTACATAACCTACAAACATACTTTTAAGTGCCCTTGGTCCCAATTTATTTCTTTTATTGTTTGCAACCCTATATTAAGTAATGCAACCCCAAACTCGAAGGTAACTTAGGTTTGGCTTTTTCCCTCTCCACACTTCATATGAAGCGACTTTTGTTTTTAATGAAGGAATTCTATTATGTATATGACATGCAACCAACAAATTCTTTGGCAATCTAGAACTTACCAACATGGAATTAATTGTCTTCCAAAGTTCTATTTTCTTCTCTTTCAGCCAATCCATTTTGTTGTGGCGTATAAAGTGCACCTGTTTGGTGTATAATACCATTTTGTTCATAAAACATTGAGAATTCACTAGAAAAATATTCACCTCCTCTATCACTTCTCAATATTTTGATTTTATTTTCTAATTGACTTTCAACAAGTGATTTGTAAGTTTTGAACATGGTAAAACACTCGTCTCTACTTTTCATAAGATAGACATAAGCAAATCTTGAATAATCATCAATAAAGTAATAAAATATCTATTACCACCTCTTGTAAGAAAACCATTTAGTTCACGTACATCAAAATGAAAAAGTTCAAGCAATTTTGTATTTCTTTCAACCTTAGGAAAATTCACCTTTATCATTTTTGTTTGAGCACAAGTTTCACATTTCTTTTGTTCTTTATCACTATAAGCAATTAGTCCATGTTTGGACATAAAATGTAAAGTTTTATTACTAACATGTCCTAACCTACCATGCCATGAAGAATAGGAAGAATCAGCCGTACAAACAGAAATAAAAACTTTATTAATATTTCATTTGAACATTCCATCACATGAATAACCTCATCGTACAAACGCACCGCTTTCAAACATGTTTATTTTGTTAGACTCAAGTACAACTTTAAGACCACTTTTACTAACCCTATCAGCTGATACACGATTCTTCCTCATGTTCGGAACATGTAGTACATTAGCGAGTACTAATTTCTTGCCAGAAGTGAATTGTAAATCCACAGCCCCATTTCCATGCATCTTGGTGGTGTCAAGATTTTCCATTACAACTACATGTCCTTTGGGAGCATTTTCATAGGTCTTGAACATGAACTTATCATTGCACACATGTATGTTTGCACCGGAGTCATACCACCAATCACTTGAATTGAACGAAGATGAAGTTACATTCAATTTGGAGATCATAGATATTCTCCACTCGGACACCATTGCAACAATCTCTGCAATGTCTTTGTTTTCAACAAGACTTGCTTGGGTATTATCCTTCTTTTGTTTTGTATTTTGGTCACACTCCTTGTAATGCCCCTTCTTGCCATAGTTGTAACATATCCGATTACTCTTCTTATCCTTTGCACTTATAGCATTTTGTCCAGAAGATTTTCTCTTCTTAGACCCTTGACCGTTGTTGTGATTCTTTCTCACGTCCACATAGTTCACCTTAGGAGTAGATGCTAAATCTTTCTTTTAGCGAATCCCAACATCTTCCTCTATATGGTGATGCTTCAATATTTGGTCCACCGAGAACAATTCAGTTGTGTGTAGAAGTTTCTTTTGACAATCATTCCAAATAGGGTGTAACTTTGATATAATTGCCCCCACTTGCAATGATTCAGAAATCTCAACACCTAGATCTCTAAGTTTTGAAACCAAAATGTAAATCATGCACTTGATCAAGAAGAGAAGAAACTTCAATAATGACAAAGTCAAAATACTTTTTAATAAGAAATTTGTCTATACCTTGCTTTTGAGTAGTATACTTGTACTCCAAAGCGGTTCAAATCTCCCTTGGTGACTTGACGGATGTATACATGTCGTAGAGCCTATCTGAGAGAGTATCCATGACATGACCTAGACACAATACTTCGTCATCTTCATGCTTACGCCTTTGTGCCTTTAACTCCTCAAAATCACCATCCTTTGGCTGTGGAATTGGCTGAAGATTTGGGTCAAGCATATAGGCCACTTTGAGGGCGGTGAGAAAGAACAACATTTTATCCTTCCATCAATTGAAATTGGTTCCCGTTCCATCAAGCCTATCAAGTTTGGTAACATTTTGGCTTATAGTCTTGAGAACATTTTCAGTTGAAGCCTCCATTGCTGATATGAATCCAACCAAGAATTGGAAGAACTCGTATTCCACAAGCCTAGATCTAGACAATACACCAAAGTTTGATGATTGTTGTGCAAACTGAAACCCTATAAACCCTTATGTTATGAACTAAGATGAACTCGTAACCCACAACAAGCGATAGATAGAACTTTGATTGATAGGTAGAAGGTGCCACAAACAAGTGCGGTTCTTGTTTGATAAGCCAAGCGAATACCTAGAATAAATTCTAAGATATTCAAAGGTTGCTTCAAGAAGTTTAGAGAAACTCTCTCAATTGCTGGAAAATTCTACTTATTCATTGATAAAAACGTTGCAAGTTGTGGCTTATTTATAGCCTTACAACTTATAAGACACGAAAAACCTAATCTGATTTGGAAATCATACAAGCTTCGTAATTCAACTTGGAAAGACTAAACAAAACACAAAACCTAGTAAGAAAAGGAAACTCTAAATTGGCTCTAACATAATCATGACTTGGCCGATTATTTCAGTAACTAACTAATGACTAAATTGACACTAAAATACTATAAAATAACATATTGACTCAAGACGTAAACACCAACATAAGTTCAGCTTTAAATGTGAAGTCAAATTTAGCTATAGTTTGCCCCATCTGACCTTTCCACTACTTGAATAAGATGAACAAGTTTCCAATTTTATTCTCAGATCCCTCAATATGTTTTGGGACAATTTCTTGACTTTGCATATCACGAACCAAAAGACTTCATGCATGTTAGGCATGCCCACGTCTAACTCAGTTTTCAACTTGAAGCAAATTAATACTTAAATTAGAATTTTGATGGAACTTATCGGACACTCGATTTCTTCAATGCTTCGATAAACCCCAACTTGACCTTGAATTGCATGCACCAAGCTCCAAGTGATCTTTTTTAGCTTTCCTGCTCATATTATGCCCTCCTCTTGAAAAAGATTTGTCCTTAAATCTTAGGGAAAAAATGGTGAATGATAGGATGAGCAATACATATACCCCACTGGGATCAACAACCATAGTAAATAAGCAAATGGAATCCATGACACCAATGTTGAAACCTCCCATGTTGATGCAAAGCAAGCATAGATAAGTTGCAGCAACAACATTGCTCCTTGCATGCCTTTTGCATAGTTTAGATTGAAACATGTGATGAGCAGTGTTATTCCAAGATTCTTTGGAGTACCAAGAATGATGCAATTGAAACACCATAAAGAAAGTAATGCAACAACCGTCATCTTGAACTTGTTCAACACCAACACGTGCGATGCATCCATTTGCTATGGAAGTAAATTCCTCCAATGCTTCCACTTTTGGCAAATTAAAAGCTTTGAAACCATGTGTAATCTCAGCATTATCACCTCATTGGATGCCTCATTTGCTATACAAGAAACATCAGTGTTGGTGCTAAAATTCAGCATGATTTGTTGACAAATAGAAGATAATCCAGGAATGCAAACTTGATGGAAAGTTCCAATGTTGACAAAGGACTTAGGAATGGAATAGCAAAAAAACAACTTCACTTCACTTCCTTAACCTGCATAAGACAATGAACACTAAACAAAGCAAAGTTAAAGTCGTTAGGAAAGCAATAAGTTCTCTCACTCTCATTTTTGTTGACACTCAAAATCAGCTCACTTTCCCTCTTTTCGTCCTCTTTCTCACTCAAGTCACTTGATTGTTCACTAGCTTTTTCTTTTGCACTTTCCTCGATTTTTACCTCTTGCTCATTCTCAACTATTACATCATTGTTTGCACACTCATGTTGTACCCGACTTTTCTCACATAAATCCTCTCAAACTAGCTCTTGATAACTAGCTAGTGTAGGTTGAACTTCACGATCATTGGTCTCAACAAAATCCTCTATGAGAGATTTTTGAGTATTGCAGTCAACTTGGTCCTTCATTCACTTTTGTTGTAGAAGACATTGGTAAATATCCTATACTAACACCTCCTTAAGTGGCTCAACTTCAGGCTTAGACTTGGCAGAAACTAATGGAATATACTTCCTCCTTGGATAGGTTGACTTTGAAGAGGTAGATTTGCATTGGAACTAGATGGCATGGAATCTCTCCTCTTGACAACCCTATTCTCTATTCAATCAAGTCATCTATGAAGATGTTCAATAGCTTCATAAAAAATCTGTTTAAATTCTTCCCTCATTGCATCTGCAAAAAGTTTAAATTTGAGAGCTTGGGAGCTTCCTTCTCCACCGTTAGACATTCTTTAAGGTAAACCTGCAAAAATTGGTTAGTATCAAAGAAAGGAATATCCTCACTCACTCCCTCATGTGTTTACTTTCACACTCGTTTTTACACTCAGATCACTTTAATAACTCACCAATAAGTTCTCTAAAGCTCTTGATTTCCCCTTGAAGAAATTGGAAATTGCTATAGAATATCACAATAAGCTTACCAATGAAACACACAAGTGTAGCAATAATGAAGGACTTCTTGTGTGTTGAATTGAACAAAATTTTTGAGGTTGAATAATCTGGAAATTTGACTCAAAGACATGTAGTTTGTTGCTAGACAGATCCGAAATAATGACTAAAACACAAGATACGAAAGCTAAAACTTTAAGGAACCTAGAAATAGACTCTACCCGACACTATGTGGTTGGAAAATTGAGGAAAATCTGATGGTATCTTGGAATTTTCTGTTTAGGCAAGAAAAGTGATAAAAATCCCTTGTTTCAAAGTGATTTTCGGACTTGAAGTTGGTTTGCTAATTGCTGGAAAATAAATTTCCAAATTTGACGGCTTTAGGAAACAAATCCAAGTAGGGTTTGGATTAGGAAACAATTTTCTGCCTTTTCACGTTCTTCCTTATCCGAATGTAAATTGGATTAATAATGGAAGAATGTATCAAGAAGAGCTGTTCAAGATGATTATATACATACATACATATATATATATATATATATATTTCCTTATCCGAATGTAACTTGGATTAGTAATGGAAGAATGTATCAAGAAGAACTGTTCAAGATGATTATATACATATACATATATATAAATATATATATATATATCAATTTGCAGCTTCAAGAAACATCACAACAGCCACGGTTTCAAGAACGTGGTTTAGCATTCAAGAAACTCAAGATTGTGAAACTTGTTTCAATTTATGCAAGAAAACCAGATTTTATGTCAAGAACTTCAAGATTTTTCCAAAAAATAATCAAGAGATTCAGGAATTCAAGAAAACTCCAAGAATCCACAAGATATTCCAAGGAAAATATATGACCAACCATGAAACCCTAATTCCCAAAACTTGGTAAGATGCTGACTGACTTTTTTTTTGACTCAAGAACACACAAGACACTTTATCACACGAACTAGCAACAAAGCTTATTAAAAATTCAAACGAAATTTACCACAACAAAAAAATGGATAGCCATGACAATGACAAAAATCCTAATGATAGAGAAACACTAGCGATGGGATTTTTTTGACACTAAACCGAATTAAGATTCAAGGAAACGACACAAAAATACAAAGCAAGAAAGGGATATAACCTGGATACTGTATACCAACTCTAATACCAACTGATATGAACCCAACCAAGAATTGGAGGAACCCGTATTCCACAATCCCGGATTTAGACAACATACCAAAGTTTGATGATTGTTGCGGAAACCGAAACCCTATAAACCCTTGTGTTATGAACTGAGATGAAATCTTAACCCACAACAAGTGATAGATAGAACTTTGGTTGATAGGTAGAAGGCATCACAAACAAGTGCAATTCTTGTTTGATAAGCCAAGTGAATACGTAGACTAAATTCTAAGATATTCAAAAGTTTCTTCAAGAAGCTTAGAGAAACTCTCACAATTCCTGGAAAATTCTACTTATTCATTGATAAAAACATTGGAAGTTGTTGCTTATTTATAGCTTTATAGGACATCAAAAACCTAATCTGATTTGGAAACAATACAATCTTCCTAATTCGACTTAAAAAGACTAAACAAAACACAAAACCTAGCAAGAAAAGGAAATCCTAAATCGGCTCTAACATAATCATGACTTGGCCGATTATTTCACTAACTAACTAATGACTAAATTAACATTAAAATACTATAAAATAACATATGACTCAAGACGTAAACACCAACATAAGTTCAGCTTTAAATGTGAAGCCGATTTAGCTATGGTTTTCCCCATCCAACTCATCCACTACTTGAATGAGATGAACAATCTTCTAATCTTCATTCTCAGGTCTCTCAATATGTTTTGGGACAATTTCTTGACTTCGCATTCCATGAAAATGAAAATGAAAATGAAGTCTTCTAGTTCATGGAATTAATACTTGAATTAGGATTTTGATGGAACTTATCGGACACTCGATTCCTTGAAGCAACAATAAAACCCAACTTGACCTTGAATTGCATGGACCAAGCTTCAAGTGACTCTCTTAGCTTTCCCGCTCATATCAATTGCACTCGATAAAGAATGAATAAACACTTTAAGATTGTTAAGAAAATAAAACAAGACAATAGAAGAGTGCTGAAACTTCACTAACAAATTTTACAAAAGATAGCGGATTTGTTGACGATTCTTGAGGCATGTACAAACAATATCCTTAAGGTTTTTATTGCCCCCATTACACTTAGTAGTTTGCTTCTAGGTTAAGGCAATATACCTCTAGGATACAACAAAAATGAAGAACCTTTTAACAGCAAAACCGATAGGGTTTTTACTAAGAAAAGATCAAAATGGCTAAATTAGTTTGTTTTACTAAAAGTTTGTCATTTATATAAGAAAGACAATCCAAAAGACCTCAAAACTAAAGAGTCACAATTTCCTCGCTTCAACAACAATCAAAGGCTGCTTTAGTCTCCTTTAATGGGCAAAAATACCAAAACCATTTTCTCATTGTAATGATCGTTAAGTTGTTGCAATTAGTCTCCTTCAATGGACAAAAAATACCAAAACCGTTTCCTCACTGTAATGGTTATCAAGAGGCTACATTAAGCATTTTTCTTTTGTCCAATATTTTAAATTTAACAAGCTTTATTTTCATTTCAATTCACAAACTATTCCAACAGTGCCAAGTTCAAAATTCAAGACCTTGTGACAAATTGAGCCAAAACCAAAATCTGTAATGATTAGGACTTTATACGTTTACTATATGGAAATTACCTAGTTAGAGCCTTGAGGATAAGGGTGTCAAAATTTATGCATTCCAACGGTCGGTTTTCATAAGCTAATCCTAATTGCATAAAGAATGAAAATGAACAAATCTCAAGCTATTTAAATCACAAAATTTGATTCCAAACTTAGACCACCAGGGTTCACAAGTTTTAGCAACCTCATAAACCACAAGTTTGACTCAGGTTTCGAGCTATATTCATGTTGGCCCAAATCTACTTTGTACCATGTTTCCTTTTCACATACTCCTACTACTAGTATTTTGATCCGTGCATCTTATGAATTAAAACAATAATATTAGCAAAATTTTACTTTGTAATTAATATAATAGGGCATAAGGTTCATCAGGATCTTCCTGACTTGAGGCTTTTCAAGCATCCAATCACTTACTACTATCTAAACTTTTGACAACATGCACTAAATTTTAATAAAATCTAAATACCCCATTTTTTGCAAGTATACAGTTGTTTATCGAGCATAGCGGATATTAGGTTCAATTCCACAAGAAAGATTGTCAATTACTGGTGGTTTTCAAACTCCTTTCCACTCGTTTGGTTGATATTTTAGAATGGTAATGGCTATGAATGTCGAAAGGTCCTCAATGGTAAAGAGTTTTGTCAATTTCTTTTCATTTGTTTGGTAATTGTACCACAATGGGAATCTATTGATTATTTTTAATTTTTTAAACCCTATTTTTAGTTCTCCATTTTTCTTCCTCAAATTTTATTTCTTGCTTCCAACGGCCTTGGATCCCTCCTGCACAGAAAATTCACCACTAATCTTCACTTGCCCTATTACACCAAGAACCCATACTGCCCTAACTTCAAAGATTTCTCTCAAGTTCTTGAAATCACATCCATTGATTTTATTAAAACCAAAAATCAGTTAAAATTCAACAAATTATTTGGTTCAAATTTAAGGAGATATGCAAACGCATCACCATTACCAGTAAAATATCAGTTGAAATCAATCCACAATGATTACGTAACATTCACCAACACTTTTTTTCACTTTTGATTCATATTTCTAAAAGCATAATGAATCCCATTAACAATAACCCAAATAAACAAGGAGAAGAAAAAAACAAGAAACCTCAACTACCTCTCTAGCTTGGCTTCCATGGCTGATCCATATTGAAGGGAGCAATATTGAGAAGAAGAGATGGTGAGCCAAGTGGTAAAAACAAGTGGCTTAGTTGGTGTTTGGTGGTAGTGATAATGGAGTACGAGAATTGAGAAGCATCGGAAGAGAGAGAAAGAGAGAAATGGTTAGAGAATATCTTTTCCTAATTTGTTTGATCTGGTCATTAATGAGAGGCAAAAGTGCCCAAATTACTCAAGAATGATGATTGAAGCATTTTGGGTCTTCCATTACCATAGATTCATTTTCATAGTAGAGTACCAAACACTACCAATTACTATCATTAATAGTCATACCCATTGAATAACCCCAAAACCCTCCAACCAAATGGGAGGTTTATTATTTAGACTATCACAAATATAATAAATTAAATCTACACTACAAATATAAAATAAAAGTAACAATAATGACAATAAAAAGCTCTTATGGTTGTGGCATTCCTCACCGCTCTTGCAAGTGAAATTATTGGTTAGTTGAATGTTATAATCTTGGCTAATTATATCGTAATTTCTAAATGTACGTGATACTCGCTTTCGCCAATGCACCAACTATACCTATAACTATTCATCACCTATATTTCTTGATGAAGAAACTAACTATAGATTCATTAAATTCTATGAAATTGCTTGGTTAAAGCCACAAAGATGTTTCCCCACTTTCGTGACAATACTCCCTAGTTTAACACTTCATGAACTAATGTTAAATTATAACTTTCATTGATGAAACAACACCTTTAGATAATCACAATTAATTATGATTCAAATAGTAAAAGTGGTAAATAACTTGCTCAAAAATATAACTGAAATAACCATAAAAAGATCACATAACAATCATTGTAAGTTCATTCATCCCTTAGGTATAAAAACTATAGCAAGACATAAATGAAATACAAACAACAACCAAACTTGTATTATAACTAAATATAATATTCAATATAAGAAATAAAGTGATAGGAGAGAAGTCATCTATGTCGCATGAGTTTCAAACTCTCCATCTTCATCATCACACTTCATCCATATCTAGCTAGTACAAAGATTGGTTGAAAACTATATTAACCTTACGTTATACTAATGAACTAAGAAGTTCTAGTGAAAGACTACATTTTGTGTAGTTTCTCTAGCCTCCAAAGTTAAGCAAAAATGTGTCTTGAATGGCCTATTTATAGAAGAATCAGTTTCAACCAATCATATTAAAGTTGGTATAAATTAGTTCTTGAAATTTCTAAAAGTTGCTTCTTGATGTTTCCATGATCTCCTTGGGTATTTAACTGATCAGAGAAGTGGGTCAAAAAGGTTGTGTGAATTAAGTGTAAGTTGCATGGTTGAAATTAGAAATCCATGAGGTGATCCACAAATTGTAGCTCGTGGATCGGGTTGTAGTTCTCCTTCTTTTTCAGTTTTTGTACTTTTTGACCAATCTTCAACCTTACTCTATTTCTCGCGCTTGCACAAAACATAAAATTTATAGCCCTTTGAGTTACCTTTTGAATTCATTAAGAATCATGTAATTTGGATGTATGCAAGCTATTAAATGACTAATATACCACTGATTGATCAATCCCTTATTTCAGCTTTCGACAGCAAAAATGTCTAACTATATTCAACATTTTGACCATAAAAACGCATGAACTACATTTCCATGTCTCATAAGAATTCTAGCCTTTTGTTTTAGCTTCAAATGGTTCAAGAATCAGCTCAATCTAATGCTTGTAACTTGAGTTATAGCCAAAATACTAGAAGGTGTCAAAACTGTCAAACTTTTCTTCTTTTGCACTTGATTGCATTCCACACTATGATACCTTACACTTCATGTTTACTTTAAATCACTTACAAATCATTAATAATCATACAAATATCTTCTCATTTAATTTCATTTGATGATTGAACCATTAAACCTACAAAAGCATCACAAATTTCCACATTAATCCATACTTTTTCATGTTTTAGTCCTAGAATACTACTTGCATGAAAAGTAACTATGCAAACATACCAAAAACACATCAAAAACACAAAAACACACCAAATACAAACATTAATTTCACTAAAAATATATAAAATATATGCTAATCAAACTCCCCCACACTTGAATCATTGCTTGTACTCAAGCAACAAGAAATACAAATCAACAATGATCCTAAAACTTTGAAATAAAACATGATGCACAATTCAAATTTAATTTATCAAAACAAGGTGAATAACTATAATGCAATCATTTATTCTACTTCAAGTACTCATAATATCAAGTAAAGGAGAGATAATTATACACTAATTTTAACTAGTTCAATTCAATTTTCTCACTTCAACTTAACTTTGTGAATCATATAGTGAATAAATAACTTCCTAATCCTATGATTGTCTTCTCAAAAGAGGGATTTATTCATAAAATATATTAAATACTTACTTAAGTTATAAAAGTTCTTTTTGACATGAGAATCTGCATTTTTAGATGAAGATCCCGATTACTCAACACTTTGCAGTCTCGAGTTGTTTTCCATACTCTTTACTCAAGTAGCATTTTACACGAAAGTTGACATTTGTAGATGAAAACTCTCGATTATTAAGTATAAGAACTATTAGAGTAGAAATATAACTTTTATTCTTCTCATTTTTTTCTTTTTTTCCTTCTTCTTTATTTTTCAAAAGAAAAGATAATAAATAAATATTCCCTCAAAAGAATATTCAAAGGAAGACTAGTGCATTTATTGACCATATTTATCACTCAACTTTGTAAAATCAATTAAATAGAAGAAATTTCATCAATTATGCAAAATTTAGGCATAATTTTCTCCATTTTACAAAATATACTTTCCTAACCAAAATTATAATCACACAATAGCCATTTCCAAATTTTGAAAACATTTTGACCTGATTTCCCCTTATAACTAGATGAAACTTCCTGTCAACAAACCCAAATTTGAATAAATTCAAAGCACAATAATATTTTCAAGCACAAGTCCAATATTTCCAACCAACAACTCAATCACATACAATGCATAAATCTCAAGTTCTCCCACCCCCACGCTTAAAGTACAAAATGCATAAACGAGGTACATAAAATAAGGAAATGAATACTCCCCTATCGATGTGATTGACGTATCATGAACGAACATAAAGTCCATGATCCATTGTTCCAAATTTTTACGAGTTCCACTTGATAGCGATTAGTAATAGAAACCTAAAATAAAAAATGGCAAACAAACTAGTTAAGATTTAGAAGTCACAATGGCATGAAGAGTTCTTGCAAATAACTTTTTGCCTTTATTATTGTACCTATATAAAATAAACAAAAAACCACTTAAGGTACAAATCACACAACACTTCCCATACTTCTTAAACTTTTTTTCATTCAAAATGCCTAGAATAATAAGTGTAAGACATAATTGTTCACTAGGCATGTTAAAAGTATCACCATTTTGAAACCAACAAAACAAACATTACAAATACACTTAAAAACATAGAAGAAACATGAAAAAAATTAAAATGAAATAAATTAGCACAAAACATTGGGTTGCCTCCCAATAAGTGTTTTATTATAGTCATTAGCTTGACTATTCATGTGTGGATGTCAAGGCGGCTTTATCAAGGAGTAATCTACCAAGCTTGGATGCAATTGTTGATCCACAAATGGTGGCTCCACCTTATGAGCCCTCTCTTAAATTGATATGAGAGTTAGAATTGGCTTACCGATTTCAAATACTTCACATATATCACCATGTAATTGCATCACTTGAGAAGTTAACAAAGGAAACTCCGCATTGCTTTCATGGGAAATAATGTCCTTAGAACCTACACTTTCAGCACACTTCTCAAGAGGGGTTATATATGAATCATTCATGCTTGCCTCTTAAGGTTCAAGATCCATTCCAAAGGCATTATCATGTGAAATAGACACTTCCTCATTAAAGTTCATATTAGATGCTTCATTATCATCAAAATGCAATCCATTTTCACATGTAACACTCCTACCATTTATGTTAAGATTGAATTCACTGTTCTTGCATGAAATAGCTTCACGTATAACATTCAAGTGCTCTTATATTTTATTATAGCATGAAGTGAATTCACCACCCATTATAACATCATGACGGTCAGAAGTCTCATTAGCTAGTTTTTCAATAGGTAACTCCCAAGATGCCTTTGATTCATTTTGGATATAGTTGCATTCGTAATCATAACAAATTGAATATGCACATTAATTATTCCAACTATATTTATAAGAATTGCCCCAACTAGGGTTGATTGATCAAAGCAGAATTATAATGTCCAAATTCACCATAGTAATCCATATTTTGTGCTTGCATACATTCATAAGTAGCATGATATTTTCCAAACAAGTTATAAATCACATGATTAGAATTAAAAGCACTAAAATTCTTTTTTCATTCATGCATAGATGTCAACATGTCCAAATTATCATTTAATGCACCAAAGTCATAATTACCTATGGGTCGTCCTTGGTTACCTCTATTGTAGAAGCATTCATAGTAGTCAAGGTCCATGGCTGATCTTTCTTCTCTCAAGCCTTGATCTAGCTTTGTAACTATCCTTCTTAAAATCTAAGCATGCCTTCAAATACTCAAAAGCAAGATTAGTTAAGAAGAATAGTTTGAAAAACACAAACAAAATAAGAAACTAAACACAAAATTTGAAGACTCGACAAGACACTAGAAATGACAAATAAGAGAATAGACACGACAAACACAAGAAAAGAAAGTAAAATAGTCTAAATTAATAAAGTTGTTCTTAGAACTTTTATTTAACCAAATCTTCCCTAGCAATGGTGCTAAAAAATTGACAAGTTTATACCATGTACCAAATTTTAATAAAACCTAAATACCTCATTTTTCACAACTATACAAATTGTTTATCGAGCATAGGGGATATTAGATGTCGATCCCCCATGGAAGATTGTCAATTATCGGTGGTTTTCAAACTCTTTTATTATTTAAACTATCACAAATATAAGAAATTAAATCTACACCACAAATATAAGATAAAAGTAACAAAAATAACAACAAAAAGCTTCTAGGGTTATAGAATTCCTCACTAGTCTTGCAAGTGAAATTACCGGTTAGTTGAATTTTATTATCTTGATAAGTTTTGACGTAATTTTCAAATGTATGTGATACCTACTTTCGCCAGTGCACCAACTATACCTATAACTATACCTCACCTACATTTCTTGATGAAGAAGCTAGCTATAGATTCATTAAACTCTATGAAATTACTCGGTTAAAGCCATAAAGGTGTTTCTCTACTTTTGTGAGAATACTCCCTAGGTTTAACACTTCATGAACTAGTGTTAAATCACAAATTTCATTGATGAAACAATACTTTTAGGTAATCACAATTAATAGCCAATTAAACATGATTGAAATAGCAAAAATGGTAAATAACTTCCTTAAAAATATAACTCAAATAACCATGAAAAGATCACATAACAATTATTATAAGTTCATTCATTCCCTAGGTATAAAAACTAGCAAGATATAAATGAAACACAAACAATAACCAAACTTGTATTATAACTAAACATAAGATTCAATGCAAGAAATAAAGTGATATAAGGGAAGTCATCATTGTCACATGAGTTTCAAGCTCTCCATCTTCATCCTCACACTTCATCCATATTTAGCTAGTACAAAAATTGGATGAAAACTATACTAATCCTACACTAAGCTAATGAACTAAAAAGTTCTAAAGAAAGACTATATTTTGTGTAATTTCTCTAGTCTCCAAAGTTAAGAAAAATTGTGTCTTGAATGGCCTATTTGTAGAAGAATAAAGCTCCAATCAATCATGTTAAAATTGGTGCAAATTGGTTCTTGGAATTTTCAAAAGTTGTTTCTTGATGTCTCTATGATCTCCTTGGGCAATTCCCATCGAATTTGATCAGAGAAATGGGTCAAAAAACTTGTGTGAACTAAGTGCAAGTTGTAGAGCAAGTTGCATAGCCAAAATTAGAAATCCCGAGGTGATCTGGAAACTGTAGCTCATGGATTAGGTTGCAATTCTCCTCATTTTTCAGGTTTTGTACTTTTTAACCAATCTTCAATCACGCTCTGTTTTGCACCAATTTTGAATGCAAATTTCTCAATGATGAAATCCAAACTAGCTCTTGTACAAAATATAGAAGTTGTAACCTTTTGAGTTATCTTTCCAATTCATTGAGAGTCATGCCATTTGGATGTCTGTTAGATGATAAATGACCAAAATATCCTTGATTGGTCCTTCCCTTATTTCAGCTTTCAATAGTAAAAATGCTTGACTATGCTTCAATGTTTTGACCTTGAAAATACATGAATTGGATTTCAATGTCTTCATAAGAATTTTAGCCCTACATCTTAGCTTCAAATGATTCTAGAATCATCTCAATCCAATCCTTATAGCTTGAGTTATTGTTGAAAAATCAGAAGGTGTCAAAGCTATCAAATTTTTCTTCTTTACACTTCATTGCATTTCACACTATGATACTTTTACACTTCATGTTTATTTTAAATTATTTCAAATCATCAACAATCATACAAATATCTTCACATTTCATTTCATTTGATGATTGAATCATTAAATCTACAAAAATATTACAAATTTGTACATTAATCCATATTTTTGCATGCTTTGGTCATAAAACACTACTTGCATGAAAAATAATCATAAAGGAACTCAATTATTCCATTTTCACTTAAAAACATACCAAAAAAAATTAAATTTCACTAAAAATACGTAAAATATATACTAATCAACTTTATTAAGTGTTCCACACTAATAATAATGTACTTTCATTTATACAATCCACAGGTTTGCTATTTCTCTTTTTTTTTTTCTTTTTTTTCTGGTTAAATTGTTTACCCAACGTTTGCCATAACAACATATGTTCCTTTATTTTATTTGTTCAAAAATAATTTTTTCTCTTTACCAATTTCCTTTTGTTTAAAACGTAAAACCAAATTCAGTCTTTTTTGTGCAATTTAGTAAACTTGAAATTCGATATTCTGGTGCACGCCCAAACTCAATAGTTCTACAGTAACGTACATGATCCGAATGCACATAATTCACATACTCACGCATCTGACATACATACTAGCAGTTTACATGTGTATTACTAGGGCTAGGTCGAGAATGAGCGGTGCTTTTAAGTGAGGGAGAGGAGTAGGAATGGTCATCAGCAACAAATAATGTCTTGAACTAGTTGTTATTTGTCGCAAATTACTTGTAAAATTTTGCAAAAAAGACGTGACACTCGAGATATTAGGAGACGATTTGACATTACATTCAAACCTTTTGTGTGGGTGCCAAAATTGAATGGTTGTACGCTGACCTCCAGCCCTGCCCCTAATTTGCCTGTGTTAAGGCTCACGAAATAATTTAACGGAGAAAATTGGTTTTACTACTTCATTCGCATTCATAGGTAGCACTTTCTTCTAAACATTACAGTAATGATTGTCAGGATCGCTTGGAACTCTCAAGACGATTTTAGCCAAAGAAATTTATCCCTACGCTTGTGTGAAGACCTCAAGTGATCTACCTGTGTTGTCCACCTCAACTTCGTTTTCAGGCTCAAAACATGTTGAAGATTCAAGGTATCGGGAGAAACAAAAAGTTTTGATACCAACTGAAGCCACAGCAATCGACGATGATGAAACATCTGCTCATGGAACTCCTGAGTGCGTCGAAGAGACTGGAAAACCAGACGAACTTTTCGATACAATGAGGCTGGATCATCAACAAAAGGACCTACTTGAAACTTCCATTTGCTCAGTTTGCAAGAATAGGCGGCCGACGATTGGATGGCATAGAGATTTCCATTATGCTGAGCTTCATGAGGCCACAGCAGGCTTCTCTGACGACAACTTTCTTGGTGAAGGTGGATTTGGTTCTGTTTATAAAGGAGAACTGAAGAATGGACTAAAAATAGCTGTTAAGCAGCACAAAGATGCAAGTCTGCAAGGAGAGATAGAATTCAAGTCTGAAGTAGCGGTACTTAGTAAAGCAAAACATCAGAATTTGGTGATGCTACTTGGATCTTGTTCAGAAGGTAACCACAGGTTGCTTGTGTATGAATTTGTCTGCAATGGCTCTTTGGATCAGCACCTATCAAGTAAGTACAGTTCCCCAGAAATATAGTAATGCATGATGACTAAAGGAAACAGTTTAATCCTCCTTTTTTTTTTTAACTTTTCCAGTTTTTTTCTATGGGCTAATCACACTTTGCTCCTGTGTTTTGGGGATTGTCACAATTTACCATCCCCAACTTCAGTTCTATACATCTCGGTCGTCCTCTTTTCCCCGAAGATAACAGTGCTGGTACGCTTTAATTAAAATTTTCATACCAACATTATCTCTGGGGTCCAAGTGTGACTTCCCCAAAATTCAAGGCGCAAAGTGTATATTTCAAACATTAATGATAGGAAAGTGTTATAATGTCCAAATAATAGGGGGTCTGGTAACATTAATACCCAATGTTTTCTACCCAAATTTTCTTTCTTGACATCTTATAATTCAATACAATTTTTTAGTACTTAGATCCAAATATGCTTTACTCCCAAATATTTTTTCGAAAAATTTTAATAGTTCTTTATAATAAATTTTATACAGTTTGACAATAACTAAAAACTATATTTTTTTTAGATGGAGCTAGTGACTTTTATTTTTAATTGTTTTTTAGAGTGCATTACATATAACTTTATATGTCTTAACAACTGTTTAAAATTGTAAGTATAAAGCTTAAGATCTTTGATCTCGAATAATAAAAAGAAATGAGGTTTGTAACCATACTACTAAATTTTATGTCAACAAACTTTCCGTTTTTTCTTTTGCAATGATTCACAGTTTTGTATTTGAAAGCACTTTGTCGAGATTTGTAACTCAAAACATGATGGTATTTGGAGCATCACCAAAAGTTGATGATTATAATGGTTTGGTTATATTAAAAACATATAATAATTTTTAATATTTAGACACTTGGTTTGTAACAAGAAAGGATAATCTTCAATAGTAACATGCAAAATAATAATAAGAGAACATGTCTTCAGACAATTACCACTATAGGTCCAAATAGAGACTTATTTTTTTAATCCTTCATTGATATAGTTAACTACTAATAGTGTATCTTTTCCATATTCAGGTATAACAAAGCACATTAGAGTTTTGGGTATGACGGGGTTTTAATATACGTACAAGTTAAAAAATCTGAAATAGACCCGTTTCACTGCAAGTATATAGGTCAACTAGTAGTTTAGGGTATATATCGGGTCGATCCCATGAAAAAGATTGAACAATTACCGGTACTACTAAAGCTTCTCTATTATTTAGACTATCAATGAATTATAACAAATAAAACCTACTGAACTTATACAAGAAAATAACAAATGAAAGCTCCTTAGGTTATGGTATCCCTAACTACTCATGCAAGTGCTATATTTGGATCATTGAATACTACTATCTAGGCTAGCTATGGTGTAATTTCCTTATGCATATGAATTCTACTTTCGTAGTGAATCAATTATACTCATAACTAATCCATACCTATTCTCATGGTTATGAAATTAGCTACAAGTTCATTTCTTCAATGAAATTACATGAAATGAATCACTAAAACCACATAGGTGCACCTCTACTCTCGTGAGTGTACTCCCTATGTTTAGCACTTCTTGAACCAGTGTTAAATCTCAATTTTCATTGCAGAAACAACACCTTAGATAATCACAATCAATGGTACCAGATTAATCATGATTTAAAGAGTTAAAGTGCTAAATAACTTGCTCATATAATAGCATCAAATAACCAAATAATGAACACTAACAATCATGGAAAGTTCAACCAAACCCAAGGCATAAACTTTAAAGACACATAATAAACACAAAATCCAGAACTTGCATATTAACCATACTTAAGAATCCAATACAAAAGATAAAGAGTTGGAGAAGAGATAACCCATGTCACTTGAGCTTCAACTCCTCCTTCTTTATCTCCATCTTCATCCTACTCTAGCCAATATACAAGAGTGGATGAGTTATATTACTCTATACTAAACTAACCTAACACTAAGAAAATGGAAGAACTACATTTCTGCACTCCCAAGCTTTCTCTCGTATCTCTCTCCTTCAATCTTGCAAGTTTTTGGCTATATAAAGGTAAAAGGTGGTCAAGGAATGAGGTTTACACCTCCCTTTTACAGCTGCAAAGTGTTTGTCACATGTCTAGCATTACATGTGACTTATTGGAGGTGAAATCAAGTTGTCCACGTAAAGACCAGCCTTTTCTAAAATCCGGCCAGAAATCCGGCCAAGTTCAGGCCGGATTGCTACAGTGACCTTTTTGTGCAATTTCTATTCAATTTCTAGCTCTGTTCCGATTTTGCCTCAACTTCAACTAAACTTTTCTTGATGATAGAAGCTGGTTTAACTCTTGACCGAAACATGAAACTTGTAGCTCTTTGAGTTAGCTTTCCAATTCATCAAGAATCACCTCATTTGGATTTGTGTAGGCTGCT
Organism: Coffea eugenioides; assembly: GCF_003713205.1. Lineage (NCBI taxonomy): Eukaryota > Viridiplantae > Streptophyta > Magnoliopsida > Gentianales > Rubiaceae > Coffea > Coffea eugenioides. The sequence continues at coordinate 53,062,486 of NC_040036.1, read as the reverse complement.
AAATGACTGAAATACCCTTGACTGCTCAATGCCTTGTTTCAGCTTCGACTAATAGAAATTTACTACTGTAATTCGGCTTTTTGACCTGGAAAACCTTCAAACTGTATTTCGATGTCTTCAACAAAGTTGTAGATCTATCTCTTATCTTCAAATTGTTGAAGAATCATCTCAATCTGATCACTGTAGCTTAAGTTATAGTTGAAATACTAAAATGTGTCAAAACTATCAAAAATGCACAAAATGCAAGTAAAAAGTGATAAAAACCTCATTTAATCACTTAAGAACATTTTTCCCCAATTATAGCCAAAATGATTCATTTTCTTCCAATAATATAACCAAAGTGACTAAAAATAACATAAAATGTCATTCAATTATTACGTAAATTAGTCACTTATCAGGGTAATTAACTTAATTTATAATGTTAAATAACTATTACATTTAAATATATATTTTCAACAAAAAATGTCATTATACTCTTTTTTAAGGGATAATTTGAGAAACTTGCCCTCAGGCTTTTGCTAATATCCCTTAGCACCCTTAAAGCTTCAAAAAATCATTGATCTCCCTTCAAACCATTTCATTTGCAACAATTTCAGCCCAATATCATAAAAGAATCGTCAACATAATCATTTAAGGAGAGAGATCTATTGTTATTCCAACTCTCTCCTTTTGTGTTTTCCAACCTCGAATGTTATAGATACCAAAAGTTTTTTAATGTTTCCAATGTAATTATATTATAAGAGAAATTTAAATAGGGTTTGCATAGGAGGGCTAAAAAACGGAGACAGATAACTAAAAGCAAAAATAATTGTTAGCATAGCCATTTTTATTCATTTTGGTAGTTTTTTTTTTGACTTTCTTGGCTCATATAATTATTCAAATAGCGAGGGTAATTAAAGATAAGTTTTACATAGCAACAAAAGAGTATGGGAAGAAAAAAAATATGGGGAAGGGGTTTATTAAATGAAAAAAAATATTAGAATACCTTTTTCTTTTTTTTTTAAAAACAAATTTAGGTTATTTCTCTTCCAATACTTTCTTTTTGGGCCTAAATAGTTGTCAGAATTGCAAGGGCACTCTAATAAAATTTGGCATAAGAAATAAAAATGTGGAAAAGAGATATTTAAGTGCAAAAATTATTGTTAAAATAATCATTTTTCATGAGTTTTGCTATTTTCTCTTCAAAAATGTTTTTTGCCCAAATAAATTTTTGGAATAGTAAGTGTGATTTAATACGATGCTGGCACTAAAAGGAAAAAAAATTTGGAGGGCCGCTGTTGGGTAGTTGAGTGCTATGATAATAATTAGAAAAACCGATGTTTTAATCGATTTTGACTTTTTGTCTTTAAGATTTTTTCCCTTAAAAAAATTGCTAGAATAGCAATGAAAGTTCAATATATGGTTGGCAAAAGAGGACTATATGGCATGGTTTAAATGCAAAATAAAAATTATTAAAATAGTCAATTTATTTTAGCTATTTCTATTTGTTTCTTCCATATTTATTTGTCTAAAGAATTGTTATGGTATGAGGATATTTTTGTCATTTTGAATGTTGTGAGATGAATAGTGGTCACATCTCATTGATAGGGCAGGTAAGTGATATTTATAAAACTTTAAAGGTGCTAAATCATATTAGCATGAACCTCAAGAAAGGATTCTGAAAATAACCCTTTTTCATGGCGTCAACCCATTTTACTAGTTTTCATGAAGAATAAACTGTATACTTTCAAGGCTAAAGGTAGTGAAGTATGATTATCTCCAAGGAATAACAAATGAAAAAAGCGTGAAATTCATTGGCTTTAGTTAAAAATTTTAAAATGAAGTACTGCCATATTAATCAAATAAGTTCTAGACTTGATTTGCTAAACTGCCAAACTTTTTAACATTGACACATCTCCTATAATTTCATTTAGCCCTCTTTTTTATTTCTTTTTTTCTGGGAAGCATTAGTTGTTAAGTTTTTACTTTAGCACATTTACTCCCTATGTTCTTTAAGTCACAATTTCAGTACACTGTTATCTGTTTTCAAGAGCGATATGATTCAAAAGGTACAAGTCATTTATTTTCTGGGCAAGTCTATCCATGAAAGATTGAAAAAGAGCTAAGAGACAGAAGTTAAATTTTAATTAAGGATTAATTTTTCTTATACTATCAATACAAAACAGATTTTTTAATGAATGGACACCAAATGTACAAAAAGCGAATTTGAAATTTCAATGGAAGATACGCTTCGTGCACATGTATAAAAAATTACATTAACGATGTAGTAAAGACTAACAGTGTTTTAGGATCTTATTTTATGAACTTAAGGAATATGTTTATATTAGGGATATCCTTGGTTTGTTTCAATTGTATCCTACATCAGCATAACTTTACCTACAAAATCTCTAAGGATGTAACATATTATGATGAGGCATAGCCTCAAAATCACGTGTTTTTTCTTCCCTTTTTTCCCTAAAACTGCAGAGGCTGCAAAAGTGCCCCTGACTTGGGAACAGAGGATAAAAATAGCTTTGGGTGCAGCCAAAGGCTTAGAGTATGTGCACAGCCACAACATCATCCACAGAGATATGAGGCCAAACAACATACTTATAACGCATGATTACGAATCACTGGTAAAGTTTTTAACTTGGACTTGGGTGCAGGGCGTGCTTATTGCTTAGTGATCAATATATTGTGGGCTTAGTTCCATTTTGCACCATTCAATTATAGTTCAAGTTTCATTTTTGTCCTTAAAATTGTAAATAGAGACATTGTAGTCCCTAAACTATAAAAGTTGTTCCAGTTAAGGACAATTGCTAATGAAATCCCTGAAACTATCGGAAACTAGTCACCTGAGCAACCAAAGTAGAAAGGGGTTTGGAGACCAAATTAAGAATTGAAATATAGTGTAGGAAGTAGGAACTTAGTGTCTCAATATATAGCCGCCAAAGTGAAAATCAAGGTATAGTCTAGGGACTAAAGTGTCTTAATGTGGACTTGAGGGACTAAAATGAAAATTAGAGAATAATTGAAGGGTGAAAAATAAAATTAAGCCATGTATTATAGGGTTAACTGTAAATTGCACCCCTGAATTCACACTACGTGTAATTTGCATCCTGAGCTATCAAATATAGCGGTTCAGTCCCTGAATCATGGTGTCAAATTTTAACATGTTTATAACATACACTAAAAACTAAGAATTTTGCCAGTAGTTTTTGAATGAAAAGATTCTAGTACCCACAAAAGAATAAGAGTATTTTGTTTAATGAATGCAAATTAGGGCTGTCATGTAGTAAGGTAAATTCATTTAGTTTCAATTAATTTGTATAGAATGAAAAAAATTGACAATTAAAGTACTAAATTGGTAAAATTGGTTGTTTATCAAAAGTACAAAATGATAACAGTTCAGAAATACATGTATAATCAACCATTAATTGTATATTGGAAGGAGAAAGACAACAGAATTTCTTATAGTTCAAAGATTTAGTTGTATTGTGGGTAAATTCAATTCCTTAGGTTACACAAAAAAGAAAAAGAATAAAAAGCTTCCTAATCAGCTAATTTAGTACATTTGTCAAATTGGCCGAACTAGGGAAACTTATGGGTCATTTGATAACACGTATGTTTGGTAGATTACCGAAACATAAGTTTTGGTTCTTATCACAAAAACAAATAACAGGACAAAAATATGCTTGTTGTGTATTCTGATTTTACGAATAACTTTAACTAAATGTCTCTGATTGTGGAAACCATTATGTGAATCAAGGGCAAAACTAAGGGGTGGCGGGGAGGATCCCCCACCCTCCCAGATTTGTAAAATTAAGGCCTTTTTGGATTGCCATTTTTTTAAAAAAAAATTTATGTTTTTGGAAAATACATTTCCCAATTACATATTTATTATACATACATCAAATTGTTACTATATATATATATTTACAAAAGCTCCAAAAAATAAAGTCCAAAAGAAATTTTTAAAAAATTTTCTTGTAAATTTAAGCTCTTGCCCCGTAAAGAATTTAAAATATCTCAAGTTGCATAATTCAATTTTAGTTGAATTAAAGTTTGCCTCCTCAAAAGAAATGTTCTGGTTCGGCCTATGTTGTCAATCAATCAGTTGAATGCAGTTTTCTTATCCCAAAAAGAGTGCTACAGTTTTCTTATACTCTGTCTGATTAGCATCTAATCGCATGAATGCATATCTCCCAGTTGGGAGATTTTGGACTGGCAAAAACACAACATGGCACTAACTCGGACGACAGTTTTGTGGGAACTCTTGGATACATGGCACCAGAATATGCGCAAACTGGGAAAGTCTCAACTAAAACTGACGTCTACTCTTTTGGGGTAGTTCTATTACAGCTTATCAGCGGACGAAGGACAACAGATAAAATTCCGGGAGGAAAAAGTCTGATTGGATGGGTAAGGAAAGCTATTCTTCAGCTCTGCTCATGTCTAGTTCTTGAGTTATGAAAATGGAGACATCTTTTAAACAAATAACTCAAATAATAGTGTGTATACAAGCAAAGAAATCCATATGAGGTGCTCAATTAGCTTATGCCTGAATACTACCATTTCTTACTCCTTTTAGCTTATGCACTAATAATACACGCAAGAATGCGGAAAATCTTGAAATATATCCCGTACACAGTAATAGTGTATCTATTATCATGGTTGAATACATGATGCATACATAAAATTTGAATTTTAGGTTTAATTTTCAGATAGTATTGTCATGCATCCAAATCTAATGATCTATATACATGTCAGTATATTGAAGATTAGCTAAAATTCCATATATTATTGATTTTGCATTTGAGTGAAGTACTTTTTCTACCTTCGTAAGATTTGTAACAGTGCAATATAATCCTTGTTTATAATGTTTCAGTTAGGCAAGCATATTATTATTGAGGCCGGGAAGTAATGAATGCTTAGAAAATGAATCTTGGCACATTTGAAATTCGACATATACATACATACATACATATATACATACACACACATATATATATATATATAAACACACACACACACATTTGAATATATACATTTGAAATTCCACACACATGCATACATGCCTAATTAAAGAGAATTGATAGGTTGGGTTTTATCGATAATGATATCCAACTTTAAACTGACCAATTTTTCTCACAATTTCTCTCTCTTTTAACAACTTAACCCTTTTTAAATAAATTTGAATTATCTTTTTATATGGTTTTCCTTTCTCTTTAATAAACTGTATATGTATTAGTAAATTTGCTAAATTTTTATTATTCATTGTATGTATTTATGTAATGTTATTTTAATTGTTACTTCATAATGTTTCTGGAAACTTAATATTTATTCGTGAAGAAAATATATTTTTTGTGTATATGGTATTTAGTTGAGTACAAATATCTAGTTTTAAGTTTTTGATCATATAAAATCTAATAACTAATTCAAAGAATAGGTATAAATCTTTTTGTTACTATGCACATTTAATGAATAATATTATATTAAGATATATGTATGTATAAAAGTTTGAAATTTGAGTCCAATACAAGGAAGAAATTTATATGTAAAACAAGAGTACGGTGTTCTGGTTGTATTTGTTTCTGTCCCAAATTTACGATATAACCTTCATGGGATGTTGGTTATAACAAACTTATAAAGGATAATTACAAATCATTAAAGTATCTAACAATTCTTTTAAATTTGTTTAATCAAAATTTGCGATTGGATTTGTACACGGTTCCACTAGTGAGCACTACGGTACTAACAAGGTCTAAGTAGTTAAAAAAGAAAGAATGGATACTAAATTTTACCAAGTTATAGTTTACATATTCGCAATAAAAATATTTAAACATCTGAGTTTTATTTTATTTTATTTTATTTTATTTTTTATTTCTGCAGGCGAAACCACTTCTGAAAGAAAGGAATTATCCTGATCTTATAGACAGGAGAATCATAGACTCACATGATTTCCTCCAACTTTTTCGGATGATACGACTTACAGAAAAATGTCTATGCAGCGATCCTAGCAAGAGGTTCACCATGGAGGAGGTAAATTATAATGAATCTTTCCAAACGTCTCCTTATCAAAACATGGTTTATCTTCAGTAGCTAATTGATGATTCACATTTTTTTTTTATGAAAACATCATCATTTTATTAAATCTACACTTGTGGAAGAAATCACATCAACCATACATAGATACAAACAGATCTAAAGAACAAATATTAGATACTTCAGATCTATAAAATCTATAGAATATTACATTGTGAAACTTCTAAAATATTAAAAGATAAAACAGATATAGCCCTAAGATTGTTTGGGTGTACTTCCAATCGCACTGCTTATTTTCTCTCAAATCTGCTAATAAACTAATTCAAATCCAAATGTTAAGGAGAGATTTGACGAGATAGATCTACGAAATGCCAGATTTAAAAACTAAATTTGAAATAATTTAGATCTAATAAAAGATTAGATTTGCTGTTCTTATAGTTATAGAGACGGACTAGATTTCATAATCCAATTAAGAATTTAAATGCCTTGGAATTTTGATCAACTTAGGTGGTTAATCACATGTAAAATGGTTAGTGAAATATTTCAAGTTGAAGTTGATTTAAAAAATGCTCATTTATCATCATCATCATAACAACATTGCCATTGTCATGTTATTTTTCTAGAAGTTTTTTAATTCCTAGCATACATAAGCAGATATGTAGAACATGGGAAGTTATTTGGTCTCCAATCTTAAATTCATGATTTTAATATATTGGATAGTTTTGTGTAGTTTAAGACTTATCATTGGTCATAAATTATAAGGTTGTGTTCTTGATAATACTTCTACTTTAGTTATTCACTTTGAATACGTGATACTTGAACATGTGACAAGCAAAGTCTAATTCATCGGAAGACTTTGAGAAGAATATTTGAATTCAACTTATATATATATAGAGGCCTTTCATTGATCAACATAGCGATTTTGACTTTCTTGACAAGTAATAAGTATTTTTATTATAAGATTGAAGTTTAGTGTGGTTCTACAACAGATTGACCACTAAATAATTAGCCCTTCATGTTTACTTTTAGGGTTAGGGTTAATTATAAAATACTCCCTTGAGATATACTCTAGGTCTCACTTCAATCCCTAACTTTTATTTTGTGTCACTTAACCTTCCTTAAAAACTAAAAAAAAACCCCTTAGAGGCAATTAATACCATCTTAGTTCTTATTTTCCAATTCACTTCTTTCTTTTTCCAACGAATTTTAACTTGTGATTTATTTGATTACTTTAATTGATGGTGATCAAGTATCACATGATAGGACTACATATATTAAGGAATATACTAATCATTAATTACTTTTAGAAAATGGTAAAGAAAGATCCTAATATGTAAAAATCCATCCATTTGAAAAAGAACATAAAGATCTCCAAATAACTGAAATGTGAAAAAATGGGGAATTGATTTTGTCTAATTATAGTGAAATAGAATACAATTTTCCTTAATTTCTTAAATTGAAAATTGGATCAAAATTGATGTGTAATTAACTAAATAGAAGGAATATATATATATATATATATATATATTTTCAATTTTGTAAATTAGATAACGGTTATCATAATTTTTTTTGGTTACGATAAAGTATAACATATAAAAGAAAGACAAATTAATGTATGATCTTTGCATGCTAGGAAATAATAGTGGAACATAAATGTACTAAAAAAATTTAATTCTTTAATGAACAAAAAATTTAAAAAAATGAAATTGATAGAAAGGTATATCTCTTGGTTGCTCAAGATAAAAGATTAAGGAAAAAATTAATTTGGAAAAATAGAAGAAAGAATTAAAAAAAAAAGAAAAAATTAGTAAAATAGGGATATAGTTTTATTTTGTAGGGGCATAAGTGACCCAAGACATGGTTACAGGGTAAACCAATATTTAGAATATAAATTAAAGAGATGAGTTGTAATTATCCTTAGAACTATATGAAATTTTCTTCTGAACGTGAGGACTACAGGAAGGTATGTTCTCTTACATACAAGAGTACATAATAAGCACACTACTTTTGACTAAACATTACTTAATTAAATGAATGGTTATGATACCCCTTGAAGAAACTCTATAGTAAGTAATGTTCTTAAACCTAGACATGTAAGTGAAGTGCATGAGTTTTAAACCAGAAAGCTCAAAAAAAAAATTTTCTCTTGATGTTGAATAACTTTGATGCCCTTGAGATTTAAATAAAAAAGAACAAAAAATTTACTGTGAACTGGTTCAAAATTCCTATTTTCTTTAACCACTTTTGATTGATTCAATTGATTACTAATTGGGTTTGACTACTTCAGTTTTGTTTTCTGAATTTACTAGTGAACTAGATTGGTGTCTCAACTAGTTCACGGTTCAACCGATTGATCGAATCAGTCAGATAGATCTAGTTTTTAAAACATTGATAATAAGTGAACCTTGGGAAATGTATAGTAAGAGTATCTTTGTATTGGAATTTTAGAGCTCTAAGGAACTTTGTATAATGTGTAGGTTTGAATTAAGTGTTCAAAATTGAAAGAAAATATCTTATATAAAAATTAATAGCATCCTTAAAGTCAAGATAGTTGAGGCAAAACAATCATGTGCTTGTAAGTAAAATCTTCAGTAAATCTTAAGAAATGAGCTTTAAGTATTATATATCAACTTTATCCAAAATAAAGATAAAATAAAATCATAAGACATTGACAAAAGACATTGACTGAAAACATAAAATTGAATTCTTGCATACATTCATACAAAACATAATGTTAGCACTATGCATAGCATTTGACCATCATTATAGAGAACCTTGTGAAAGAGGTGAGAAATGTAGATTTCATCCAGTAGCGAATGAATTCCAACTAGATGTTGCAGCCAAAATTTGATACGCAATCATAAAACAAGAGGAACATTTATTGGTTGTTTCTTGCTATGTCAACAGATTATAGAGTAACCTAAGAAAAGACTGCTTGTAATATGACATTATCAATGAATTTCCATGCTAATCATCAAGAACAGGCACCTAATTAATTCAAGAGAGGAATGTGTTTATAAATATATCTATAAATGTATCCCATGAAACATAGTGCTTTCAATATAGCAAAATATGCAAATAACTGTAGCATAGGAACTAAAGTTAGGCACATTTGCATATTCCATATCATGTCAAGACTAGGAAATTTTTTTTTTTAATAATAAGCGTGATCATGTCATAAGCAAATATCCACACAAGGGCAAATAAGTATTAGGTCTAGATCACATTTATATTTTCTTAACAATTCTTATCCATAGATTACATGGATGCTTAGGTGAAGTAATTTTAAGTTGCATAAGATGATAGTTTATGATTAAAAAAAGAGTAGTTAAGAGAACTATGTCGTGTCCTTTTAAATTGTTATTGAGAGATTGCTATATATGTTACAACCATATCATCTACATGCAAAAGTAGAGAAACAATATCACTAGCTATTTGTTAAATAAAGATAGGAGAATTATAGAAACTTGAAAAGAAATCTAAACTAAGGAGACTAGGGCTCATTTTGGAAAATTAAGTATGAAAACATATGTAAGTCCAAACATGATAGATTGGAAATAATGGAAATAGTGCATGATCAAAATGTAGTAGGTGCATATGAGAGCATTTTCTCTATATTCCTATCAAGGAAGGTATTTCCAATATTCATTTGTAAGATGGTCAATGATAAATAGCAACAACAACAAGAAGTATAAAAACGTCTGTAATTGAAACTATGCTTCTTCTAGTAGTAATACTTAGATAGGAGAATAAGTCAATCAGATAACTATACTCCTTCAATTGCGTTAAGCCAAGCGTTTAGATATTGTATTAATATATGTGATTTACAAGGCCACAATAAAAAATACTTGTATTTATAATTGTTACTAGATTTTGATAAGAATATTATCATTTGGGTCAAAATTACTTCTATTTTATCATAAAAAATTCTTTGTTTTAATGTTTAATTAGTATTTTTTTAGTAGTGCTATCTTGTGAAACTTATCAAATTTATCATTATTACATAACTATTTTGACTAAGTAAACTTTGTAGAATTATTTAAATTTATTAATCTCAAGAATTATAAGTTAATAATCTTGAGGGAAAAACCTTATGTACATTTTATTTAATATGAGACAATACTCAATCCAAAATATTTCTTATATTAGTTTTGAGATATTTGAAAATTTGCTCATAAAATGAGTATTGTGTGTATGTGTGTGTGTGTGTGTGTGTGTGTGTCTGTCGATATATATATATATAACACATATAGGAAAAGTTACTTTTTTTTTTGACTTGGATAAAATATCACTAAAGAATATGAAAAATAGTTGTAATCATTTTAATGGTCATTATGGTACATTGTTGTGATTAATGATCTAAATTGTTCAAATTTAAACTTGCAGGTTGTTAACACTTTGACGTGTATAAAGGATGGTCATACGGCTTTTATGGGGGACTTTTCTCCATTATCCAAATCAATTAATGCGATACTGGATCCCTTTGTGGCTGAAGAATATAGTAGAAATAAAGGATGAACAATGATATAGAATCATTATCTTGCTTCAAAAAATGCAAGAAAATGATTTTATAAAATGTAATATGTGGTGCTTTGGTATTGATGATTACACTTGTGAAATGAAATGAAACAACTCCTTAATATACACAAATGCTTCCAATAATTGAGCACGCAATACTATAGTAAAAATAGTTTATTATATTTGGTACAAATTTTTTTCATACTTCACTTATTTTAATGGAGTATCAACTGAAGCTTTGGATACTATTTTATGTGACGTTTAGCTAAAAATTCCCATGCAATAAAGATTTGCTTGTCTAAGATACATAAAGTAATATTCCTTTCACAAAACTAAAATTTACAACTAAAAATGAAATAAAAAATCTTAAGAAAGTAAAGAAGAATAGTTAAGTAATTATAAATAGTAAATTAGAGGGTCTTGAAGAATAACTCCAAAGACCAAGCTTTTTACTACTTTGATAAATGTTGGAAATATAAAGTACCACACTATGCACTTAATTGTTTAGGCTATAGTTGTAGTCCAAACAAATACTTTTTTAAGAATTGATTAAATCAGGTTAGATGAGTGCTAACTATTAACACAAACCATCTTAAATGTGAGAGAGTAAGAAAATCCAAACCTTTTCTTTCTTAGAAGTTCAACCAAAGAGAAGAAGAAATAGCCTCTCACTTCACATTGATGTGGCTTGTTTCGTCCAAAGGAATAGTATTTATATACTAAAACTCTAATTGGCTTAGATATTTGCATTATATCACCTTTAGTTTATCTATCTCTATAACCTAATTCATAAATATCATTATACTAAATTCAACTAAATATCATGTTATTCTTTAAATGGTTACTCATTTTGTATGTGATCATTTAGGTCCATGATGAGCGCGGGGTATACATATACAATTCGCTCATCCACAATCAAGTTTTACATTTATAAATCCTGAATACCCCACATGCGATTTATCGCAAGTATTCAAATCGTGAGCAAGTATTCAAATCTTGAGCAAGTATAGGGTATTAAGGGTCGATCCCACAGGGAAGATTTTCAATTACCGATGCTTTTCGAACTCCTTTATTATTTAGACTACCATAAACATAAAAGTAATGAAAATAACAATAGAAAACTCCTAGAGATATGGAATTCCTTACTACTCTTGCAAATGAGATTACCGGTTAAGTGAATGCCATTATCTTGGCTAGTTATGGCGTAATTTCCTAATATATGTGAAACCTACTCTCGTGGTGAATCAACTATACTTGTAGCTAAACCATACCTACTCTCGTGGTTTTGAATTAACTACAAGCTCATTTCTTCTATGAAATTACATGAACAAGTCACTTAAGCCACATAGGTGTACCTCTACTCTCGTGAGTGTACTCCCTAGGTTTATCACTTCCTTGAGCCAGTGTTAAATTCCAATTCTCATTACAAACTTAACACCTTTAGATAATCACAATTAATGGCCGGTTAATCATGATTAGAAAAGCAAAAGTGATAAATAACTTGCTCAAAATAATATCATCAAAGAACCAAGTAAACATCACAAACAAGATATAGCAAGTTCATCCATACTCTGGGTATAAACTTTAACTAAACACGAAAAACATTAAAGAAAAGACCATACTTGTATTATAACTAAACATAAGATTTAAATACAAGAGTTAAAGAGTTGAAGAGATGAAACCCCTTGTCACATGTGAGCAACATCTTCTCCATCTTCTAACCTCAATCATCATCTTTGCTTAGCATGATACAAGATAGGATAAAACTATTCTAACCTACCTAAACTAATGAACTAAGAAAAACTAGTGAAGACTACATTTTTGTGGAGTTTCTCTAGCCTCCCAAAGTTCTCTTGAATCTTGCAAGTCCATGGCTATATATAGATGAATTTAGTCAAGAAATGAGGCTTCAAACATCACTTTTACAGCTCGAAGGTGGTTGTGTGACAGCCCCACCTCACCCTAAGGTGGACCAAAGGGTTCGGCGGACCGCCTGCCCAGCTCTCGCCGGGTCTACGAATCTGGAACAAACAGAAACCCTACCAAACGCTCAAAGGAACTTCGAGAAGATAAACATTCAGAACCCAATTGAGCCGAACTAAAAGATACAATCAATCTTTGGTACAACGTTTCCACGAAAAACAAAACGAAATGGAAGTGCCGCCAGGACTACTAAGCTAATCACACCCTGAAATACTTGTTCCGAAAGATAATATAGTGCTCGAGCGCTACAACGACCGATAAAAAAAATGGAATGAAGAACGAAAACAAGCCGCGGATGAACAGTGACTGCCACGTCACAATCCAACCAAGTACAAGTAAACTTTGTCTAACATGAGAGAATGTACATTCCCAAATACATATGTCACATAAACATGAGAAAACACTTTAAAATATATATATTAGTAAGTTTACAAACCCAAAAGGAAACAGTGTATTAAGATACATTTAGGGTTTCCAAATTGTCGAGGAGCTATACCAAAAGAACAAAAGAATTTCTAACTAGCTCAACTCATTCTTCAAAACATCAAAGTTCCAAAAGATGGTTCCCTGTAAGGAAAATAAGGATAACGGAACGGGGTGAGTCAGAAGCTCAATGAGGTATCAAAAGTATAACAGTAGAAATCATGAGAAAATACTTTTAGGGCACATATACACATCAAGTAAGAGAAATGAACGAACACCACAATTTAAAGGATACAGGTGGCTCTCAGGAGCCAAATCCCCGTTGCAATACTTGATCCAGCATCGTTGACCCTCCGTCAACGTTTAATGAAATACTCATGTCCGTAGACCCCTCTTACGCCAAAATCCCGTTCACCAAACATACCTCTTACCGGGCCGGAAAGCCAAACAGGAACAGGAATGGTAATACTCGAGTATATCGGAAATCTAGAGTCTCCAATACCCATAGATTCCCCAAGAACAGGCACCCATGGATTGTCAATTTCCTCGACCAAGTTCTTGCTGGCTCGATTCAATTAACTCCCCATGAGGTTGAGCTCAGATTTAACAGGAAGGTCGTTGGATACACTTCCAAACGACATTATAACAGGCGCAGGTAACAGATTCAAGTATATACAGGAAACAAGTCACACAGGCCAGAGAACGAGTGTGATAAAGTACATCCTCGCCTCCATTTTTATCAAAATAATGTTTGGCGCAAACAGTCACAAATCAAGTATTTCAAGTATTCAGATATTCCACATAACAGGTAGCAGGTAGTGGAACACTCACCAGTTAAAGCAAGCATACTTCAAAAGTTTCAACCAAAGTAGGGCTCTAATCACCAAGAAACCCTAGAATAACCAAGGTAAACAATTATGGTTCCCATAGCCACAAATCCAGTAAATAAAATGCACAAATGAGGCTCGACTACAATTCGTAGATCTCGCCAAATAACTACTAATGCAAGGGTGCAAAACATGATTTTGGGAACGAAAAGGTAACATGAAGACCTAGGACTTGAACAACCCCAAAAGCCCTTCTTATAAATATCCCAAACCAAACCAAACTCGAAGAAATCCAACATTCCCAAAATTTGGACAGCATATCCCCTACATTTCCTTACTTTTCCATCCTACAATCAACACCAATTCATCTCAAATCAACCACATACAAATCATAGACTATAAAACACACCTTTCGGTACAATAACCACAACTGAAGCTACACTTATCGGATTGAAATGAATCTTATGGCGTTTCGAAGCCAAGACATATACCTACATTTCTTATGAAGGCCTCCAAAGATAAATCATGCATTTTCAGGGTCAAAAATTGAAATCTCCAAAAAAACAGAAAACTGTCTGGGAAACAGGGCTTTGGGTAGTCAAGGGTATTTCGGTCATTTCACATGTTACAGTGCTCAGATCGAACTGAAATTTTGTAGACAACTAGTTAACACCATTTTATACAACTGTTATGTTTTAACCTAAGCCTGATTCGGCCTCTAACATGCACAAATAAAGCTGGTCAGAATAGGGCAGATTGGAAACCCTATAACTGAAATTTTCCGTACAAACTGAAATTTTTGCGCAAACAAGCACAACTAACATATAAAAGCTTCATTTTACACCATATCAAGTCATCATTCCATGGCCAACCAATAATTATCATATGAGGGCAGAAAATTCACCAAGAAATCTGAAATTTAGCTAACTCTTCCTCAAACTATAAAATCTTCCATAAAATAGCATATTTGGCCACTAAAACCCACTAATTTGACATTAGCAAGAACAAAGAGGAAGTTTCCAAGCAAGGTACCTTGACACTTCAAGAAAGATGATAGCTTAGGGTTTCCTTTCACAAATCCCTCCACTATAAGCTTTAATCCTCCTTAGTAAGCAACTTGGATGGAATAATTTGATAATTCAACGGTTGAAACTCAAGATTTGAGCAAGAATTGAAGTTGAAGTTAAAGAAACTCTCTTGGTTTTCTCCTCACAAAATTCAGCCAAGGCACAAGGAAAATGAAAAAGGTTTGGTCAATTTTTGGTATTTAGTAAAGGTGAAAATTGGTCAAAGTCCAAGTTCCAATAGTTTTGTGACAAATGGTCCTTTAGGGTTTCAATCCTATCCTTTTGTCTACCAATGGTAATTTATCTAGCTAACCTCTAATTGCCTCCTAGCACCTTGTACAGTAATATTCCTTTATACAAAACTTCAATTAATTGACAAAACTTTATCGCACTGAGCGCACTAGCGGGCCCCACATCCATAATACGCTTCAAACTTAATATGAACTAACTTAAATTAGGAAAATGATTTAAAAACTCTACTCACTTATCAAAGCTCTGGAAAATCAATATAATAGGGTATAATGAAGAAAATGCATGCGAGAAAATAAAATAAAATATTATGAAATAAAGAAAATGTACGGGTCCTCACAGGTTGTCATACGTCCATCAATAGCTATGAATTATTGGAGAAGGAAACAAGTTGTGCAAGTGGAGAGCAGCCACTTCTGACCAGAATCCGACCATAATCCGGTCGGATTGTCGGCCTATTACTCCCTTGCCATTCTTAACAATTTTTGTTCAGTCTTCAATGTTGCTCCAATTTTGCCTCAAATTCAACTGAACTTTTCTTGACTATAGAAGCTGAATTAACTTTTCACCAAAACATGAAACTTGTAGCCCTTTGAGTTAGCTTTCCAATGCATCAAGAATCACCTCATTTGGATTTGTGTAGGCAGAGAAATGACTGAAATACCATTCACTGCTCAATGTCTTGTTTCAGCTTCGACCAATAGAAATTGGCTATTGTAATTCGGCCTTTTGACCTGGAAAACCTTCAAACTAGATTTTGAAGTCTTCATAATATTTGTAGATCTATCTCTTATATTCAAAATGGTTCAAGAATCATCTCAATCCGATCATTGTAGCTCAAGTTGCTAAAATACGAAAATGTGTCAAAACTTTCAACTTCCTATTTTCATCCAAATGAAGTATATTTCCAACTCCTATACAAATTATGGACAAAATGCAAGTAAAAAGTGACAAAAACCTCATTTAATCAATTGAGAGCATTTTAAACTAATTATAGCCAGAATGATCCATTTTCTTCCAATAATATAGCCGAGGTGACTAAAAATAGTATAAAATATCATTCAAATATAGCGTAAATTAGTCACTTATCAATTCCCCCACCCTTGAATCATTGCTTGTCCTCAAGCAATCCACACATAATTAACTACAATGATTCAAGTGAAGAAAACATTATATGCACTTTTTCAAATTTAATTCCTCATATCTTGGCAAACAATTGTTATACAATTGTTCAATTTACACTAAATACTTATAATATCAAGTAAAGGAAAGATAATTATACCCTATGTAAGGACCCAAAAATTATCTTTATTTTATTTCATTTCTTTGAGCACATTTTCTTCACTTTACTTTATTACCTTAATTTCCTAGATATTTTTATATGTGAATCAAGTTTTTAAATCATTTTCCTTGTATAAGTTAGTTCATGTTAAGTTTGAAATGCATTATGGAAGTAGGACCTGCTAATGCGGTAAGTGCGATAAATTTTTGAAAACTAGGTGGAGTTTTGTATAAAGGGATATTATATTATAAGGTGCTAAAGGATAATTAGAGGTTAGCTAGATAGTTTAGCCTTTGGAAGACAAAGAGATGAGAACAAACCTTAAGGAGACAAGTGTCGCGCAATCTTTGGATTTTTTATTTTGACTAAAACTTTTCTTAACCTTTACTAAAATCAAATTTTGACCAAAATTCTTCCTTTTTCTCCTAGCTATGGCCGAACCTCCTTGGAGAAGAAAAGGAGAGAAATAAACTCCATTTCCAACCTAGAAACTCTTGCTTGAATCTTGAGATTTCACCATAAGTTTGCAATCCAATCCATAGGAAGTAACTTTAAAGAAGGAAGAAGACCTTGGGTGGAGGAATTTGGGAAAAAAAAAAGCTTTGGTTGCACTTCTTCATAAGATTGAAGGTAATCATGGCTTGAAACCATTTCTTCTCTTTTAATACTTGCATATGAGTAGATTAGGGCTTGATTTTGGTAGTTTATATGGAAAATTTCATGGTTTAAGTTGTGATTCACAAATTTCAGCTTTTGGTGAAAATTTTTAGCCTTGATATGATGGTTTAAGTTTGGCCATGGTCTATTACCCTTGCCATGTGATTTTTCCAGCTTTTACATGCTTCTTTGGCTTTATAATAGAAATTTCCAGCTTGTGATTATGAATTTCAGCCTAGGGTTTCCATTTTTCCAGCTTTATTATGGTAGTTCTTGAGCTAGATAATTTGCTATATTTGGAGGATTTTGTGGCTCTAAACAAGTGTATTGATAGCTTTTGACTTGTGGTTGTGATTGAGGTTAAATTGAGATGAAATTTGGTGTTGATTTTGGATGGAGAAGTAAAGAAAACAAGGGGAAGTGCTGCTGAAAATTTTTTGCAGGAAACCTTGAGCAGTCTTGGGAAATATGTTATATCATGGTGTAGAAAAATTCAAATTGAATTCTACTTATTGCGTTTGAAACTAGATTCAGAGTACTTTCTACCGTGAAAATTTCAGATTTTTTCTCAATTCCTATGAATATCTGTGATTTTTCAAACTTGACTGAATTTCCCCACCTGTTCTGTCTTTCTACTGGATGAAGCAACAACTTGAGGTTGGAATTTGATTGGCTTGTGAACAGAATCTTACAAAGGTGTCTTCTGGGAAATTGTAACCCTTTGAGTCTATTTTCCAATGGTATAAGGTTAATAAATTTTGGACTTAGGAAGCTTGAGTTATGATTTTTCAAATAGTGCCGCACAAAACTGGAGAAAATTATGTTTTCTAAACTTGTTCTTACTTTCATTTCCAACTTTAAGTTGGAGTTGTTAAACCATTTTGAGCTTGGTTTTATGAGTGGAATTGAGGTTTACATGAAAGGAAATAAGTTTCTTCAAATCATTTTAGGTCGGATGATTTCCAACTTTGTATTTTGAAAGTCTTTTTCTAATTTTTCAAATGTTTGATTATAATCAATGCTCTTGTGCTCCAAATGACTTTTGCAACGTTGATTTAGTAAGCACATGAGATTTTTCCTCGATTGCAACAAGAAAATATTATTTTGATAGGTTATACGGGTATAAAACTTGTAAATTGATGTATTTTCTAAATGAAGTTTTGAAACCTCAATTTCTTCATGTAATTTGGCTTTGTATTGCTAGTCTTTTAATATAGTATATGATCACAGGACTCGAGAGAGTTCAAGAGGACGAACCAGGGTTAAAGTGAAGGGTTGCAATTGATTGGTGAGTGTTCCAGCTGCGTGTTACATGCTCACTGTTGCTAGAAATTGCTAGGTATTTGATTTATCGTCTCATAGGCAAGTATGTACTTTATTGCACTTGACCTAGCTCGGCTAAACTTTTGATATTTTGTTAAAATAGGTACTGGCCGTTTTGTTACAACTAAAATGTGGCCAGAATCCGGCCACTTTCTGGCTGGGTTTCAGACTAGATTTTCAGCCGGATTTGATGTGACAGCCCCACCTCCCCCTAGGGCATACCCCAGGGTTCGGCGGACCGCTTGCCCAGCTCTCGCCGGGACTCAGTCGTTCACTAAAGTCCTCAATTAAATTACAAGATATATCTCAAATATTACATCAAATTCTCCAATAATTACATGTCATAAGCGAAGCGGAAACAATCCCCCAAACTATACATAAAATGATTCCAAATCCAAACTGTACAAGATATATGCCATCCAGTCACATGAATAAGTACTACAAGCCTTCCTTCGCCACGAGCCCTGTGGAGGGGAATAAAATATTTTTGGGGTGAGCTAAAAGCTCAGTGAGTAACCAATAAAATCAGTAATCAAATATATTTCACAATAATGCATTTCGATGATACGTATTTTTGCTCTGGTGAGCCAGTGAAATCATTGCACTTAAACATCCAACGCTTAAATAGATCAGATAACAGATAAACAGGAATGAGGAGCCATCGTGCTCCAAATAACTAGTAAACAGATAGTGGAGACGTTGGATCTAAGCACACGAATTCCCAAGAACTCATTTGAGCCAAATCATGTTATGGACTCACATGCGCGCACACATGATATGCAATTGAGTAACAATGCAAGAAAACATTCAAAAGTAACTTTGCAATAGTTTTGGAGATCACTCACCAACCACGGCTCATAATCCTCATCCATCATAGACAGTTTCCTCGATCAAGTCCAAGGCCTTCAACTCAAACTCAAAGCCATCAAATGCTTTCAAAGATTAGACAGCATTTCCTCTACATTTCCTTACTTTTCCATCCTACAAGCAACACCATTTCATCTCACACCAATCACATACACATCATAGACTATCAAATATACCTTTTGGCACAATATCCATAACTGAAGTTACACTTATCAGATTGAAACGAATCTTATGGAGTTTCGAAGACAACACATAACCCTACATTTCTTATGAAGACCTCCAAAGCCAAATCAAGCATTTTCATGGTCAAAAATGGGAAACTCCACGAAAACAGAAATCTGGGTGCGAAACAAGCTCATGGGCAGCCAAGGGTATTTCGATCATTTCACATGCTACAGTGCTTGGATCGAGCTGAAATTTTGTAGGCAACTAGTTAACACAATTTACTACAACTTTCATGTTTTAATATAAGCCTGATTCGGCCTCTAACATGCCCAAATAAATCCAGTCAGAACAGGGCAGATTCAAACCCTAAACCTGGAATTTCGTATCAAACCAGAAATTTTCCGCAAATAACCGCAATTGATGCACAAGGGATCCATTTAACACACTTTAGAGCCATCAATCCAAAGCCAACCATAATCACCATATGAAAACAGAAAAATTCCAAAACAAATCAGAAATTTAACTAACTTCACTTTAATCCATGAAATCTTCCATAAAATCACCTCTTAAGCCAACACAAGTCACTACTAAACCATTATTAAGAACAAAGAAAGGATTGCTAGACATGATACCTTGAAATCTCAAGAAAGGTGATGGCTTAGTCCTTTCCCTTCTCTAATCACTCCACCACTACCTTCAATCTTCCTAAGCAAGTGACTTTTATGGAGGAATTTGGAATTTTAACGGTTGGTTTGTGAGATCAAGGCAAGAAATGGAAGAAACAAGTTGAGAGCTTTCTTTTCTTTTCTTGTTGAGAGGGCTGGCCAAAGGAGCTAAAAATGAAGAAATAAATTGGCCAACATTAGCTTTAAGAAAGTAAAAATATCTTGGTCAAAAGTCCAAGGATGAATGGAATGGTGACACTTGTCACCTTTTAGCTTAAAGCTTATCTTTTTGTCTCTCTAATACTAATCCATGTAGGTAACTTCTAATTATCTCTTAGCACCTTATAAAATAATATCACTTAATACAAACCTCCAACAAGTTGTCAAAAATATATTGCATTTACCGCACTAGCGGGTCCCACGTCCAAAATACACTTCAAAATTAACGTGGACTAAATCCTATCAAGAAAATGATTTGAAAACTATATTCACTTATAAAAATGTATAGAAAATTAATATATTGAAGAAAGGCATAAAATTATAGACAAGGAAACAAAATAATGTCTCGAAAATATATAAAAATTTTCGGGTTCTCACACTCATTCTTTCGGGGCGTCACATTTGAGGCAGTGAGCATAAAAATTTTTAAGTTCTCCCTGTCAATCCGGCCAATATCTGGCCGGATTTACTGCCAAAATATCTGATTTCTGCAGTTTCCCTTCAGTTTTCTTGTTTGATCAGGTTTTCGCACCCATCCGATTTTCAACTGTTTAGACTTGAAATACTTGAAATGCTTGAAACATGATATGCTGAGCTTATTTGTGATTTGAACCTGTTTAGGCGAGTGTGCTCTTATGAACACTCAATTGACCTAACTTGACTAAATACTTGATATCTCATTCACGCATGAACAAGTAACTTGATGTGTGTGTGACCTATATATTGACATGAAATACTTGGAATACTTGAGAACGTGAATTGCTGGACATTACTTGTGACTTAATCACGGCTAGGCGAGTGTGTCCTTATTCGCACTCGACCTCCATAAACTTGAATCAATTGATCCTGTGTGTGGACTTGCATATTTATGTACATGATTGTAGACCGGCTGCATTTCTCTTGTGGCGGTTGAATAGTTGACCGGCTACATTTCTCTTGTAGTGGTTGAACTAGGTCTTGGACCTTATCCGAGACGTCGGGTAAGTGGAATCTAGGGTTACTCATGCGTATGCGTGAGGACCCGTAAAATTTTCTTATTTTATATTATTTTATTTTATTTCTTTGCTTGCATTTTCTTCACTACACTATACTATATTAATTGCCAGAGATTTTTATAAGTGAATATAGTTTTTAAATCAATTTTTCTGGTATAAGTTAGTTCATGTTAATTTTGAAGAGTATTATGGACGTGGGACCCGCTAGTGCGGTAATGTGATAAAATTTTGTCGATTAGGTGAAGTTTTGCATAAAGGAATATCATTTTATGAGGTGTTAAGGGATGGTTAGAGGTTAGCTAGATTGTTTAACTATTGGAAGACAAGAGGATAAGATTAAAACCCTAGGACGCCATTTGTCACGAAACCATTGCAAGTTGGACTTTGACCGACCTTTCTTCACCTTTACTCAAAATCAATTTTTGACCAAAAATCTCTTCATTTTCTTGTCTTGCTTGGCCGAAAAATTGAGGGAGAGAAAGGGAGAGAAACTTCATCTTGCACTTCAATTTCCAAGCTCAATCTTGAGTTTCAACCAACCAAATTGCAAACCACTCCATCAAAGTTGCTTACTAAGGAGGATTAAAGGTCTTGGTGGAGTTATTTTGGAGGAAAAAGTACTAAGCTACCATTTTTCTTGAGGTTACAAGGTAATTTTTCCTAGAAATCCCTCTTTACTTCTAATAATAGCATACTTGTGGTTTAGGGTTGCAAAATAGGTAGTTTTATGAGAAATATGATGGCTTGAAGTGGTGTTATGCAAATTTTCAGTTTTATTGGTGAATTTTCTGCCCATATATGATGCTTTATGATTGGCCTTGGTTTGATAACTTTACCATGCGTAATATTGAGATTTTATGTGGTAGTTTAACTTGATTAAAGGAATTTCCAGGTTATGTGCCTAAATTTCAACTTTAGGGTTTCTAATTTGAGCATGATTAGGGTTAGTTTTGGGGCTACTAATTGGTTGTATTTGAAGGGTATTGTGGCCCTAATTAAGTGTGTCTAATAGCTTATGATTTGTATGTGCAATTTTGGCTGAATTGAGATGTGATTTGGTGATGATTGTAGGAGGGAAAAGTAAAGAAATCTAGGGGAAATGCTGTCCAATTTTAGGGCTACTTTATTCCTTCAAGTTTGAGTTGATTTGGGGTGGAAATAAAGGGCTTTGGGATTGTTCGTGTCTTTAGGACCAACTATTACCTTTTCACTCCGAAGCCACATTTTTGGTTTGCATTAGTAGTTTATTTGGATAGGTACATGACTCGTAATCGAGTCTTACTTGTGAACTCCATTCACTAGGTTGTGGATGTGAAAACCATAAATATTGTTTTTCCTTGTTTATTCTTAGGACGAGTCGGTGATCAAAGGCATACTTGGGAAGAAAAATTTTGAAGTCCTTTTTCTTGACTGGTGAGTGTACCACTAGCATGACTTGTTGCTTACTTGATTACCTGTACCTACAATTCGTGACTTGAATGACTGTAATATCTGTTTATTCTGGACGAGACGAGGATGTACTTTATCACACTCGCCTCTCTTGCTTATTTGACTGTTTACTGTATAAACTTGAATCTGTTACCTGTGCTTGATATGATGTCGTTTGGAGGCTTGTATCCAACGACATTCCTGTTAAATCTGAGCTCAACCTCATGGGTAGTTAATTGAATCAAGCCAGCAAGGGGCTTGGTCGAGAAAAATTGGCAAACCATGGGGGCCTGTTTCTTAGGAATCTTTGAGTATTGGAGACTCTTGATTCCTAGTATACTCGAGTATTATCACCTCTGTTCCTGTTGAGGCGTTCGGGCCCGGTAAGGGGTATGTTTGGTGGACGGAGTTTGTTGTAAAGTGGTGCTCTACTGGACTGGCTACTTTACTTGAAAGTTGATGGAGTGTCAACTACTACATGATCAAGTTCTGGTGAAGCAATGGGAATTCAGCTCTTGAGAGCCATCTGTATCCTTCCTATTTGAGATGTTTACTCATTTCCTTATTTGATGTGTATATTTGACTGATTAAAAGTAAAGCTCCATGATTCTTGACTGCTTGTACTTTTGGTACCTCATTGGGCGAAAGCTAATTCCCGTTACCTTTGTTTTCCTTATAGGTGTCAAAATTTTTGGGAACTATGATTTTGAAGATAAGAGTTGAGCTAGTTATAGATATTTTGTTCACACTCCTCTGTAACCGAAACCCTAACTGTATTTGTATAAGTATGGATATTATGTCTTGTACTTCAAGTAATTTGTTGAAGACTTCAATGTATATATAAGTGTATTTTATCATGTATCTTAAGTGTATTTGTTTGAGTTTGTACATCCCTTTGGCTTTGGTGAACTTTTCCGGAACCCGTTGGGAAATCGGGCATGAGTGAAGCTTGGACGAAAAAAAAAAGTTTTGGCGGGAAGTTTCCTTGAGAATCCAGCCGTATATCTGGCCAAATCTTGGCCGGATACCTGGCCGGATTGACAGGGGATATTGAACATCCCCGTTTTGAGCTACTACCTTGAATCCGGCCAGAAATTCGGCCAGAAAGTGGTCGGATTCTGACGTGGCAATGGTCCTTTTCATTTTTCGTTGGAACGTTTAATTGAAGTTTTATGGCTCCGTTCATGTTTTCGGATTAGTAGTCTCCGATTGTTTGTTTTCTTATGGTTCCATTGCGCGTTATGCAGGGTTTATATGTGAGTTAGCTCTGTAGTCCTGGCAAGAGTTGGGCAGACGGTCCGCCAAACCCTTGGGTACGCCCTAGAGGGAGGTGGGGCTATCACAATAGGTCAGTAACGGCTGAACTGAGCCCTCGTTGGACTTCTTGCTTTAGACCAACCTCAGAGCGGTCGGGTAAGCTGGGTAATCTTGGGTAAAGGACAAGTTCCTAACCTGTTTACTCTTGACTGGAATTCATCACTTGAACACTGATATTACTGAATACGGAGCGTTAAGTCAACTAACGTCTCCAATTATTACTGCGTGAACGTTGGATAACAGCCAACGACTCCACTCCTGAATACTAAATACTTGGGGCTATAAGCCAGATCCTGAATTCCTGAATATTTGGGACCATAATCCAGCCCAGGGTTAGTTGGTCAAATCAAGCCTGCAAGGGCTTGGTCGAGTAGATCGACGAACCTTGGGTACTTCTTTGACGTTCAGGCCCGGTAGGGGAATGTTTGGTGGACGGAAGTTGGTGTAAAGTGGTGATCTATAGACATTAAAATTTGTGGTCGACGGAGAGTCAACAGACCTTGATCAAGCTGCAGGGGAACTTGCTCCTGAGAGCAATCGATATCCTTTGCCATGAATGTGTTTTTTATTGTACACTTTTGCATGATGTATCTGGCTATTTGCTTAACTATATACTGGGTCATGATCTATTTGAGTTTTGACTTATTTCTTGATATCCGGTGTATGGTCTTGCCTGTTATATTACCTGGCTATTTTCTTGGAATCTCACTGGACTTTTATCTCATTCCATACAAATTTATTTTCCTTACAGGGATGAGAACATGAGAGGTTGATTTGAGAAAGGCCTAGATTTCATCTAAATTCGTTAGTCGCTCACGCGAGCACTTCATAGATGTTTAGCCAGCTTGTTTGGTCTATTTTTTTTTTCAAGTTTGACTCCTTGGTTGTAATTGATACCGCTTTTATTATTGAGAGTATTATTTGTAAATTTCATGATGTGTGACTGAGTCCTGACGAGAGTTGGACAGGCGGTTCACCAAACTCTTGGGTACACCCTAAGGGAAGGTGGGGCTGTCACATCCTAAATTCAACAAGTTAAACTTAATCTCTCACCCTAACTGTCACGACCCATTTTTTAAATGAAAAAATAAACTCATGGGTTACGAGTTTATAAAATAAATTTTGATTAATTTTGAGTAAAATGAGTTTTTGATTTGTTAGAAAACAAAGAAAATGGGCCTAAATGGGACTTTAAAAATACGACGATTTTGACCCAAAATAATAGTTTAAAAAGGGTTTTTAATGAAAAATAGGAGTCGCCACTTGGTATTGAGTTAAGGTGTACTAAGTCACCTAAAATGAATTTTTAAAGAAAAAGTAGAAAAAACCCTTTTTAAACAACTCTAGGTCTTCGAAAATCAGAGAAAAGTGTTTGAGAGTCACGTTTGAAGAAAGGGAAGGCAAGGATAAAATCCAAGGCACCCCTTCAACCTAGCCAAGGCTAGTTGCGTGATTTAGTCAAAAATTTTCTTATTTTAACTTAAGAATTTATTGCATTTGGATGTCACTATATGGATGCAAAAACCTAACCCTAGGAAGATATCAGGGGATCGGAATATCACTTCAAAGTTTAATTTATGCAAATCACATTAATTGTGATGCCCAAGTTGACTCTTTGAAGAGGTTATGAATATGCAAAATATGAGACTCGAAGGAAAGAAAAGAAAATAATAATTATACAAGTATACATGACTTAAAGGAATGCATCATAACGGGTGCAGGGGCTAAAAATTCGTGACTTTAATTTTTCCTTTAATAGAGGGAATACGAGCGTGCTAAGGCTAGAAAGCCATACTCGTCCATATTGCATATTCGAGGGGTAATTTCCCTAATCTAATCAAGCAAAATGTACTAACTTAGTTCTAATTCTTAAATGGAATGCAAGTCTAATGTCATGTTTCCACGCATAGGGGTAAGGGATATACATATAGGGGAAATATGCAAAATGATAAAACCCTAAAAAGTAGAGAATATGCATGAAAATGTAGTCATTGCCACACAAACATGATTTAGCGCGTGGATGGTCCCTAAGGGTCTAGCATTGGACTAGCACATGTTTATAAGTTCTCACTAGCATTGGACTAGTGAAAAATTTGAAAGGAGGGCCACAACTAGCGTTGGACTAGTGTGGTGACGTCATGCATTTATTACAATCAAATAAATCATGTAAAACATAATAAAGCAAATAAACACGTAAATCACATAAAACACATAGCACATAAGTATAATATCTAGATGCAAGACCCTAAGAAAGCGAGTAACACGTAAACACACGAGCATGCAAAACACACAAAGCAAAATAAACAAAGTCCTAACTATTACATTTGGGGCCGTAACTACAATCTAAAAAAGGAAAGAATGAAATGAAATGAAATGAAATAATAACCTAACTATTACAATTTGGCATTTAAATGCCTCTCAAATAACTAAAAATTAAATTAAAATAAATATACAAAATTAAAAACAAATGAAATGAGCAAATAAATAGATGAGATAACAAAAACAAGCATGCAATCACACACGTAAAGTAACATAGGAGCACATAGGATCAAGTGAAATCAAAGTAAAGTGTAGAGTATACCTCCCTTGAATTGGTGACCTAATGAAATGAAGTTTCCCTTATTTCCCCTCCAAAACAATAAAAAGGTCAAGACATCACTTTAATTAACAAGTAATCACAAGAAAATGAAAATAAACATGAAATTGAATCAATTAAATCATGCAAACAACCTACATTTAAGAAATTAAAACAAGCAGGGACTTAATTGTAAAAATTAACAAAGTTTTGGGGGTTAAAGTATATTATCACAAAGATTCGGGGTCAAAATTTTAAAAATAAAGTTTAGGGACCTATTTGCAATTAAATAAGGGACCTAATTGAAAGAAATCAAAGTTTTTAGGGCCTTAGTATAATTATATAAAAACATAGGGACTGTTATGCAAATTTTGTGACCAGATTCTTAGCCAAATAGGCCATTGGGCCATCTTCTTATTTTTCGGGCCGAAAAACTTCTTAACCCAGCCGAAACCCAAAGGAAAGGAGCAGGCCAGGTGTATCCTTTTTTAGCAAAGCAACTTATTCGGATTATATGGGCTTTTGTTCCCAAGCCCAAACTACAAACCCAGAAAACAAACAACCAAAACCCAATCAAAAATAGACAAACCCACCATCAAAACCCAATTAAATTAAACCTAATCCAATTCTCATCTAATTTTATTAAGCCCAACAAGATAATAAAATAAAAAAAAATTATTAGAACCTAATTATACCATAAAATCTCAGACTTAATCTACCCAACAGCTCACCGAAAATATAAAGGGAGGATTAAAACCTAAGAGGGCCAAATTAATTCGATTTTTCTAGATTTTGGGCCACAGTGAAAATTTAAAAAAATTGAAGGGTTTAAATAGAATTTCCAAAAAATGTTCAGGCAACTCAGTCGAAGCCTTCATCTTCTTCGCTGGTCTCTGTGTTTCCATTAAACATATCAAGCCATCCAAAAGGTTATTATACCATCACGGAGGGAAAACCGATTCTAAAGACTAAATGACAAGAAAGGAAAGAACAATTAGATCTTCACATACATAAAATGCAAATAAACAGCCAAAAAATAGAAGGAAAAGGAAGTAGAAGATTTCGTAAGCTGCCTCTGAAATGCCTACAAAAAATTTTCCAGATTGTTTTCTTTGGCTCAAGCTCTCGCAGAGGCCTTTTATCAAACAGGTTGGGCGCATCAACAAAATTGAACCGGTTTCATGGATTTGCACAATAGAAAGCCTAAAAAAATTACAGCAATCGAACCAACTCTCTTACAGACAAGACCAAAAACATCAGAAAGAAATGGGAAATGTTTACTAAACAAAAAGGAGAGAAGCAAACAGGTCATCAAAACAGAAATTTTTGTAAGAATTGCCGTTGCCATATCATGAAGGGAAGAACCAGAACCTTGTTTGAAACATAACCCATATGAACATCATCCTCATTGTACCGCAACAAAATGCAAGTGAACAGCAAAAAAAAAGGAATTAGAAGAAATCACAAACTATTTCTCTCAAAATTCTGGATACACTCGCGGGCCTCAATCAAGCTTTGGACTGATAAGGAGCTCTCCTCACACACACGGACACACAAGATTCATCAATTTTGCTGCCTTGATTCAAAGTTTTCTTTTAGACCTTGATTCAAAAAGGTTATGTGCACGAATATATTTTAACAGATCCCCCGAAACCTCACTATAGCCAACCCAAAAAAAATCGCCACAACCCAACTATAACTATCTTGTAATCAACACATAAACATCAGAAACACAGAAAGAAAAAGGAAGTGGCAAAGAAACATTTTTGCTAAGAAACATTTTTTGTTAGGTTCAATGTTTGAATTATGTACCAGGCAATTAGGTATGAAAAAGATGTGGCAAAGGGTGGGAAGGTAAAATAAAAACAAAAAATGAAGAAATACAAACAATCATGTTAAATCTACATAAAAGGAGTTCTGACTTCTAAGCAACCCCTTGAGGTACATGCTTAACCATCATCAACAGACACAGGAAAAAATGCTTTGGAGGGTTTCCGTGTCTAGCAAACTAGGGTTTCTAATCTAGGGATACGGTGGCCTTGGCCATGGCGGCCCCTTGGCCAACGGCCTCAACCCCGTCCCATACTCTTCATGGGGCGACAAAATCCTTTGCAGACGTCACAGCTGGAGGTGAGGCAGTGGTTGTCCCAGAGCTCGGCTCTCTTGGGTCTCATAGGGGCGAACCTGCCCTGATAATCTCCAGACAAGAGCTGACAGCACTGGCTGTGCCTTTTCGTAATGCTCTCATTGGCCGCTTTGCCTTGAGGAGGCCGCCAATGGAGAGTATTCGCAAGTTCTTCGTTTCGTTGGGTCTCAAAGGTGAGGTTTCGGTTGGCTTGCTCGATGCAAAACATGTGCTCATCAGACCTTCGCTGGAGGAGGATTACTCTAGGTTATTCATCCGTCGTATGTGGTTCTTCCAGAATTCTCCGATGGCGATCTCTAAGTGGTCGATGGATTTCAAGGCAGATCAGGACTACTCCATTGCCCCGGTTTGGGTGACTCTTCCAGGCCTGCCCTTACCGTTCTTTGACAAGAGATCCCTGCTAAAGCTGGGCTCTTTACTGGGTAGACCACTACAATTGGATGCGGCGACTCTGCAGTTGAGGAGGCTGTCGGTAGTGCAGATGTTGGTTGAGATCGATGTGTCGACTAGCCCGGTAAAACGGGTCTGGATAGGTGATGCAGATTGCGGTCAGTGGCAGCCAGTTGAGTATGAAGCTTGGCCCTCCTTTTGTGGTTTCTGCAGGAAGTTGGGCCACACGGAGTCGGGATGCTATAAGAAGTTCCCTGAGCTTCTACCTAGCAAGGTCAAGGAGGCTGCAAAAGCCCTTGCGCGTCCTCGGGCGGAAAAGGGTTCTGCTCAGTCAGCTGGGGCTGTTGTACCGCCAATGCGAGATAAGAAATTTGGGAGTGGGGCAAACACTCCTGCCTGGGATTGAGATATGGGTGCTGAAGCAGGTGTTCGGCGAGCCTGCAATGCAGATGCATGCGGCTGAAGTGAAGTCTGCCTCCTGCCCGTTAGCTGAGAACGTAAACCAGCCATCGCAGGCGGGGTAGGGGGAAATCTGGCACCAAAGTGCATAAGTGGGAGCTGCGGGGAACAGTCTGGTAGTGGGCATGGCTACGGACACCTTGGAGCAGGTGGTCATCCCGTTGGGTGACTTGGAAGATCGGCATGCATAGGATTTAGTCCTCTCTAATTCGTTTGGAATCTTGGGCGATATGGAGGTTGAACCAGAGGTTGGGGTGGATAACGACAAAGAAGGTGGGAGCCACTCTTTGGGTGTTTCGCCAATCTCTTTCCCACGTGCTAAACCACTGAGGAGAACTTTCTTGGCCTCCGCGGTCGCGGCAAACGACCCTTCTGCCCAGGACCTCCGAGAATCCCACAGTTTATTAGAGCACCGTCTCCAGAGGCTCTCGGTCGACGACCAAGTCCCACCCAGGGGTGTCATTGACTCTACGGATGTGGAACTTCTGAATAGGTTATTTAGGAGGTCAGGACAACCGGTTAACTACAATAAAAAACTTACATTGCTATTATCTCAAGCTAAGTCCTCTCATTCTTCTAATGATCAATCAGATTAATTTTCTGGTTTGGAACGTGCGCGGTATTGTACGCAAGGATTCTCAACGATACCTTCAACGTTTGTGTGTACAACATCATATTCAGTTACTGGTTCTCATAGAGCCTATGACGGATGGTGAGCAATTAGGAGCTCTAGGCTGCTTCTTGCGGTTTACCAAGGCTGAGGCCGTGTTAGGTGGGAAAATCTGGTTGTTTTGGAGTGACAATTTGGTGCTTCATTTCCAAGAACGCGGCGACCAGTTGGTACACATGGAGATTGGATGGTTGGGTTTTATTTTGCAGTTTTCAGCGGTTTACGCGAAATGCACAAGGGTGGGGAGGCGTCGTTTATGAAAGGCCATGGAGGCTGTCGCTGCTTAGTGCCATGGTCCTTGGATGGTGGCTGGTGACTTCAACATTATTTCCAACGCCAATAAGCGGTTAGGGGGTGCCCCGCCCAACCCGGCCAATATGGAAGAGTTTAATGAGGTAATGTTCAATTGTGCCCTTTCGAATGTCGATTTTGATGGGGCACAGTTCACTTGGACTAATGGTACGGTTTGGCAGCGTTTGGATAGAGCCCTCACCAATGTTGCATGGAACGAGGTATTTGGGTGCTCTAAGGTCTCTCACCTTTCGCGCGGTCGTTCCGACCATGCCCCACTGCTGATTCAGTATGGTGATGTTACCGCTACCGCCCCCTCTTTTCGATTTTTGAATGTATGGAGGAATCACTCAGAGTTCTTGCCAGTCGTTGGGAAAGTGTGGCAGACACCGGTGAGTGCCACAGGCATGAGGCGCTTTTTCTTTAAGTTGTGCAATACCAAGGCTAAGCTTCGCCAATGGAATCGGGATTCCTTTGGTTACATATCCCAAACAATTAGGGACGCTGAGGACTTTCTCCAGCCGCGAGAATTGGAATATGACAATGCACGGGATGAGATCCCGAAGGCTCGATTGGGGGAGGCTAGAGCGGCTCACACCCACGCCCTAGCAATTGAGTGTGACTACTGGCGACAGAAAGCTTCAATCAAATGGATTCAGTCGGGGGACGGAAATACCAAGTTTTTTCACTCGGTGGTTCGGAAATAGAGGAGTATGAATTTCATCTCCCGCGTTAAGGATGCTGCGGGTCAATGGATTGAGAATATAGAGGGTATTAAGGCTTCGGTGACCAATTTTTTTACCACTTTGTTTTGCTCCGATCGCGAAGGGAGGGAGACACCACAGGTGGACTTTGCGGTCCCAAAACTGAACCAGTTGGAGAATTCGGAGCTACACAAATTGCCCACCATGGAGGAGTTAAAGGAGGTCATCTTCTCTATGTCCCAGGACAGTGCGCCTGGCCCTGATGGCTTTAGTGCAGGTTTCTATCAAGCAAGCTGGGTGATAATTTGTGAGGATCTACTAGATGCGGTTTTGGAATTTTTTGAGGGTGGACAACAGCCGCGGGGGTTTACGAGCACGTCCATAGTTCTTATCCCAAAGGTAGTGGGTGCCTCGCAATGGAAAGAGTTTAGATCGATAAGCCTTTGTAATTTTAGCTCGAAGTTGATTTCCAAAATTTTGGCAAACCGTATCAATCGGCTGCTCCCCAGGTTGGTCTCCGACTGGCAGACGGGGTTTGTGCCAGGCAGGGAAATAGTAGACAATATTTTACTGGCGCAAGAGTTAGTGCTGGATCTAGATCGACGGCTGAAGCACTCGAACCTTATTCTCAAATTGGATATGGAAAAGACGTACGACAGAGTTGAGTGGAGCTTTCTTCTTTTCATGCTACGCCAGTTTGGCTTCAATGAGGGAAACGTTAATTTAATTTTTCAATCCTTCTCGAACAACTGGTTCTCGATTTTGGTAAATGGCTCTCTGGCGGGCTACTTCAAGTCTTCCAGGAAGGGGATCCTTTATCACCGGCCTTATTTATTCTAGTGGTAGAATTCTTGGGTCGGGGGTTAAAGTGTCTTTTTTCAGCGTGAAGAGAGTAGATATTACGTGTCGGTCGGGAATCGGGTTCCTTATCTTGCATTTGCCGATGACATCCTGATCTTTGCCAGGTGCTCTGAGGACTGCCTGGATGGGCACTCTGCCCTATTTCGTAGGTAACAGGCCTTTTCGGGCCAACGGGTTAATGCTAGCAAAGTTCGTTCATCATTTCAAATCGAGCTTCGGAGGATCAGACGCAGTTCGTGACGACGAAGCTCCAATTCCAATAGCAGGCACTCTCGTTTAACTACTTAGGTGTGCCATTCTCGAGGGGGCGAGCTACCTGTTGTTTATTGATGGCCT
Source organism: Coffea eugenioides (assembly GCF_003713205.1). Lineage (NCBI taxonomy): Eukaryota > Viridiplantae > Streptophyta > Magnoliopsida > Gentianales > Rubiaceae > Coffea > Coffea eugenioides. Next base: position 53,030,045 of record NC_040036.1, on the reverse strand, counting down.
TGTGGCAAGGATGCAGGATCGGCTGTTTCACTGGAGCTCGCGGTTACTCTCCTCGGGAGGTAAGTTGATCCTACTCCATCATGTGCTATCCTCCATGCCAATGTATCTATTGCAGGTGTTGTGTCCCCCAAAGGCTGTGGTTCAAAAATTGGAGAGAATTTGTAATTCTTTTTTGTGGGACAAACCAGGAGGGGTGAAAGGTATTCAGTGGAGGTCATGGGATAGGTTCTGCTATCCGGTTGACGAAGGAGGGTTGGGATTTCGTTCGTTCGTAGATATGAGCAGGGCCTTTGCTTGTAAGCTATGGTGGAAGCTACGGAAGAGAGATTCCATTTGGGTTGAATTTATGCACTTTAAGTATATAAGGGGGGTGCATCCCATGGTGGCCCAGGTTAATAGACCGCCGCTACCCTGGCGACAGTTGGACAAGGTTCGGTCAATCGTCGAGAGCAAAATTCGATGGTATTTGGGTAGGGGGTTCGTGGACTTTTGGTTTGATCATTGGTTATCCGATCGGTCTCTTGCTGAGATGGCGGCAGTCTCTGATCCTCCCCATATGCTACTGGCGGAGTTCTACGGAGATAAGGGGTGGAGTCGGGACATGCTAAATAATTGGTTGCCGACCCACTTGGTTCAGCAAGTCCTACAAGTTCAGTTGTTCCCCGATCAGGACGATTTGATGGTTTGGGGGGACTCGTCATCGGGTTCTTTTTCACTCAAAACAGCTTGGGCAGCAGTCCGACGGAGACGAAACATGTCGATAGTGGATCAACGACTTTGGAATGCAACTATTCCGTTGAAGATTTCCTTTTTTGTTTGGAAGGTGCTAAGGGGCATAGTCCCAGTCGACTTAGTTTTGCAGAATCGAGGTATTAATCTAGCCTCTTGCTGCTCGTGCTGCTCGGCCCAGGGGGAATCTTTGTTACATCTTTTCCTCGATGGCCCGGTTGCTGCACAGGTGTGGACTCACTTCAAGAGGAGGTTTGGGATGTTGGCCTCTAATTCCAATTCGGTTTCGGCGATGTGCTTGACTTGGTTTTATTCTTCATCGTGCGTTAAGTGGGACCATATTATGGTGATGCTTCTTTGCTTAATTTTGTGGTTTCTATGGAAGGGTCGGAACAAAGCAAGGTTTGAAGGGTTGCCCTTTGATGCTCGAGGGGTCATTGATATGGTGGAGAGCTTTGCGGTACAACTAGGACGGGCGAAGGTTTTTAAGGTGGCTCACTTCAGAGGGGATTCGGATGATCCATGGAGAGCCCTGGCTACCTCGTGTTGTACACATGTTCATTACTTGGCAGTTGCATGGCATCGTCCACCTTTCCAGGTCGTGAAGCTGAATACTGACGCGAGTGTCTGTCATGGCCGGGGAGCCAGGGGGGCTTGCTCCGTGACCATGAGGGCAAGCTCATCTTTGCATTCTATAAGGATTTCGGGGAGGTAGATGTCCTAACAGCGGAGAGTTTGGCGTTGCTCCATGGCCTCCGCTTGTGCAGGGAGGAATTCAGGGGAAGGCTATTGTGACAGCCCCACCTCCCCCTAAGGCGAACCAGAGGGTTCGGCGGACCGCCTGCCCAACTCTCGCCGGGACTCAGTCGTTCACTACATTACTCAATTAAAATCGGAATAAAACCACAAGAATAAATAGGACAATGATCCAAAACTTAAAGCGGAATTTATATACATTGCTATCCCAAAAGGGAGTATCAATATCGGATATACAAAGGTTCTCAATCCTTCATACGTCCAACCCATGCCAAGCACTAAGGCGAGAACCAAAACAAAAGAAACAAAAGAACTATACTGGCTAGTCTATATCGAGCTCACTTCCTTGCTCGCCTTCCCCTGTTAAGGAAAACAAACTAAAGGGGTGAGCTAAAAGCTCAGTGAGGTTCCGAACACATATTCAACAACAAAGCCAATACATTAACCATCGGTAATCAATAATTCAAGAAACATTTACAATGAAAAGCGATAATAACACATACATTAAAAGGATACCGGCTCACAGGGAGCCATTTGTTCGTTCGTTCGTTCGTTCTCCTGTCATTCCCCTTATTCCTCCAATCATTTGAAAATGCATTTTTGTAAGTAAAACCCTCGTTCGATCGTTCATTTCATTCACCCCCTCCTGGACGTTGGCCAGGCTCCACCAACCTACAAGGTAATACTCGAGTATAACAACGTTCACACCCAGGGTCACCATATCGCCCGACCGAGTCCGCTTCTGGCTCGAGTCGATCGGTAACGAAGGGCAGGGCCCAGTTCAGCCAAAAGGCTTACATCATGCACAACTAATGTATCAATCATTAAATCGTTGAAAATTTCACGTTTCATTTAGGTCGAGCGCGATAAAGTACACGCTCGCCTAGAAAATTCGTTTTGGAAACACTTAACACCTTATCAAACAATAACAAGTCATGAAGTCAAGGAGAATATAACAAACAAGGAACACTCACCTATGTACGCAAAACAACGTGCAAAATATTCTTCCGGATATTATCCTTAGCCACCGAGAAAACCTAAGATTAAACGAGAAAGAATATTACAGCTCATCTAGCACAAACAATTATGTGAAATCAAAGAAACTCAACAATTGATGAGTAGAACGTATAAAAAGATTTTAAAGTGAAACGAGGACATTTGGACCCGTGGACAAGAATAATTAGGGTTTCGTAGACCAAACATAAAACTAAACTAAAGACAAGTCAGAATCTAACTAGATAGGCTAAGAAATACTGTTTTCGGAATCGTTTATATGGTTCAAAATCATCTCATATTCAAGTAAATATTATACATTAAAGGTCTTAATGAAATTCATGAAAAAAAAGAAGGTCAAAATACCCAAGAAAACCCTAAACCACTCCTCTTTATTTAGGTAAGAGTAAGTACACATTTGGATTTTCCAATTGAAGAAGGATCATGTTTTAAGATGGAAAACGGTCATAGTATTTGCCAAACGAAAAATATACAAGTTCAAATAGAAACTTAGCCCTCGAGCGAAAATTTGGGCAGCACGCCCTTTGTATTTACCTATTTCCCAGCCATTTATGGCTTCACTATTTTCCTCAATCAATCCCAACATTACACACAATATAAATAGCCACTCAATAGGCTCAATGTCATATGATTACCAAATCAAGCTAGGACATGTGCGGAAATGACATTTAGGTTGGAAAACAAAAGGCAGATTTGCTGTTGCTTAGCGGAACTAACACAACTGAAGCGACACTAGTCGAATTGAGGTGAAATTTACACCGTTTCGAAGCTAAGAGAAAGGAATACAATGTTGAAGAAGGCCACTCAGTCCATTTTGCAATGTATCTAGGTCGAATTTACCAAAACAGCCCCAGATTTTCCAATTTGAAGTTTACTGTGGCAGTCCTGATTCATTCAGTCATATCTCAGCATATACAACCCCAATTCAAGTGATTCCAAAGCCATTTGAAAGCTAAGATAAAGGCTATAAGTCTTAAGAAGACCTCGATAATCAAATCAGTAGTATTCCTGGTCAAAACAACCAATTACAGAAGCTGATTAGCATGTTCGGATAGAAACAGGGCAGCAGGGGTATTTCGGTCTTTTCACAGGATACGTTACTCCGATTGAGCTGAAATTTTACAGGATACTATAAAACATCATTCTATACAACTTTCATGTTTTGTGATAAGGCCAATTCGGCCTCTAACTAGGTGTAACAGTACCGGCCAGAATTGGGGAAAAATGAAACCCTAATCTGGAATTTTCCGCACAAGGTGGAAATTTTCCGCAATTAGCTACAATTTATGCACAATAGCTTCATTCTAAGCTATCCCAAGTCATCATTCATGGCCACACAATATTAAACATATGAAAACAGAAAAATTCAAGAATAAATATAAAAGTCACCAATCTCAACTAAAAGTCATGAAATCTTTCACCAAATCACATCTTTGACTAACACAAGCTACCAATTTAACATTAGCAAGACCAAAGAATGAACTCCTTAGCTACTCACCTTGCAACTCAAGAGAAGAGCCAACTAAGCACCTTTGTTTCTCAAACCACTTCACCAACTATCTCAAGACCACTTAGCTAAGGGATTTTATGGAGTGATTTGAAGTTTTATCGGTTTGATTTGAAGATTGGAGCAAGATTATGAAGTAGGAAGTTGGAGGATTTTTTTCTTTTCTTGAGCAAGAGGTTTGGCCAAAACACAAGATAAATGAGAGAAAATTGAGTCAAAATTGATTTTAGGAAAGTTAAGAAGGTCTTGGTCAAATCCAACATCCAATGGGTTTGTGACACTTGGCACCTTGCTTGCTTAAGCTTATCTCTTTGTCTCTCTAATACTAATCTATATAGGTAACTTCTAATTATCTCTTAGCACCTAGTACATTAATCCCGGTATACAAAACTTAACCTAATTGGCCGAATTTTATCAACTTACCGCACTAGTGGGTCCCACAACCGGTATACGCTCTTAATTTCTCAAAAACTAATTAATACTAGAAAATTAATTCTAGAACTATATTTACTCATAAAATTATCTAGGAAATTTTTCTAATAAAGAAAATGCAGAATAACATGCAATTAATTAACATAAAACCTAGAAAATAAGAAAATGTACGGGTTCTCACAGCTATTGGTAGAAGTGGACTCAAATTCCCTTGTGTCTCTGGTTAATTCAGGGGGTTTGGCGAAATGGCCTTTGTGTAATTTTGTTCGACAAATCCGGGATATGCTTATGTCCTTCTCGGCTTCGGTATGTCACATCTTCAGGGAGGCGAACTGTCCGGCTGATGCGCTAGCGGGGTCTAAATTGGGGAGGGAATGGGTCACGTCATCCTCTGCTAGCCTTCCAGGGCCAGTAAGGGCAGCAATTTTGTTAGACTATCGAGCTTGCTCAAATATTCGAGTTCAGCGTTTCCGGGAGTAGTCTTGTGAGAACCTTGAAAATATATATATATATATATATATATATATACATGTTGCAACTGCATTTTAGACTTTTAATAAATTTTATTATTAGTTGTTCTTAAATAAGTATGTAAAAATAATTTCTAGATTACAAATAATTTAATTGTGCAAAATATTAAATTATTTGATTTTTGCCAAGTTAAATTAATATTTCTTGATGTAGATTATTTTATTGCTTTAATATTAATTCTTTGAATTCCGATAGCTAATATTAAGTGTTAATAATGTTAAGTGTCAACGAGAACCTAGAATTAAGACGAAATCGATTTTAGGTCAAAACCCTTTATAATTTCACTTAGGACGTTAAAATCTCAATAATTGAATTTTTGGCGAGATTAGTATACTAGTAGGCTATCAAATTTCATTTGGGGTAAAATTTTGGAATTTGATTACGAGTGAGGACTTAAGTGGAAGGTCGGACAAGATGTTAGAAGACCAAATTAGCCTTCCTCCATCTCAAATTAACCATGCAGCCATGGAACCTCCTTGGGTAAGCTTCAAATCCAAGCATTTCCATCTTGCCGGTTCCATTCTCCACATCAACACTCAACCTTCCATCTTTGCCAACTCACCCCCACTACACACACTCCACTACATCAGCTTCAATTCACCACAACACTCCATTTCCATTTCCTTCTCCTGCCGTGAACCGAGAGTGAAGTGAGAGAGAGAGGGAGCCGAGCTCTTGATTTTCTTTCCTTTCTCTCTGTCCGTAAGCTAGAAAAAAAAAAGAGAGATCTGCCGTTCTTCCTTCATTTCATCCGTGAGCTGGTGAAAAGGACCGAGAGCCAACACTTCTACCATTCCGTTTGTAAGCTTGAGCAAGGGAGAGAGAGTCGGTGAGCTGCATTTCTGAACTGTCCGAGAGAGAGAGAGAGAGAGAGAGAGAGAGAGAGAGAGAGAGAGGTAGTGTGCGAGCTATCTGTCTTCATCTCCTCCATCACTGCCGAGCTGTTCATTTCCTTCCTCATCTTCAACCAATTGTGATCAACCCAACAACCAACACCACAGCCTGCCCAAACTGAGCTCAGCCAGCTATACCCGAGTTCCTTAGCAAGCCGAGAGGAGAGAAAAAAATTGCAGCTGCTTGTCGCGTGTGTTGAGTTTCAAGTTAAGGTAAATTCTGGACATAGACTAGTTAATTATAGGTAGATGATGTTGTTATGAGCATGCATGTGATGGTTGTGCAGTTGGACGATGAATTAAGTCACAAGAAATCTGATTATGAAGAGGATGGGAATTGCCGAGAGCTTGAGCTGGGAAATGCAGCTTTAATTTGTTAATTTGAGGTGATCTGAGCCTAGATGTGTGTTTAGCCAAATAAAAACTGGATGATTAAGCTTTGCATAAGGTTAATCAGCCTTGATTTAGCAAGAAAATCAAAGTGATACAGAATCTACTTGCATGCAAGCCAACCGAGAAGACTTAGATGAAATTCTGGTTGGTTGGTGACCTTGATGATGTCCGAACCTGGCTTTGGATTAAAACTGATAGTCAATTAATTAATTGGTCATGCATGTTGCTGATTGAGCCGTGGATGAGAGAAAAAAAAACTGAATTTCTAGAGTTGCTTGTGAGTTAAGCTGGCCGTGACTTTTGTGAGGCCCCAGTCCGCTCTTAAGCTGATGAGGGTTATTCGTTCATCGGTGAGGTGGATTCGGGTTTTTATCGCCCGTCTTTTCTACATTTTTCTTTATTGGAAATTTTTCCCAGATAATTTTCCTGAGTAAATATAGGTTTTAGATGAGTTTTCAAGTATCGGGTAGGTTTTGAGAAATTAAGAACGTATATCGGACGTGGGACCCACTAGTGCGAAAAGTTCGGAAAAAATTCGGCCAATTAGGTTAAGTTCCGGATACTGGGTGAAATTTATCTGGTGTTAGGAGATAGGTAGAGGAGGTGATTTGATTGATGTGAGAGGAAAAAGAAAAGATAGGAGTGCATTAATGGAGGTGACAAGTGTCACCATTGTATTGGAAGTAACTTAAGATTTACTATTCATTTTTGTTGACATTTTGACCAATTGGTTAAATATCCTAAAATTAACCAAAATTCATTCATTTCTTACCTTCTTGGTGGCCGGCCCTCTTGAGCTAAAAAGGAAGAGAAAACTCTTCAAAATCTTGGTAACTACCTAGCTCAAATCATCCAACCAAGTGCTTGATCAAGTTTCTACTCCATAAACTCTATCCCTTTGGTGCTAGTGAGTGGTTTAGTGAAGCTGGTTTGAAGAGCTAAGGTGGCCAACATCTCTACCTCTCTTGTTACTAGGTGAGTGGTGTGTGAATTTACTCTTACATCTAATGATGCTTAAGTTATGCTTAGTAGTGGTTAAAGTGATGATATTTGTGCTTTATTTCTTGATTTGAAGTGATTTGGTGAAGTTTTTATATTTTTGAGGAATTTTCTGGTTTAATATGAATGTGTTGTTGTGGTCATCTATGATGGTTGATAATGAGGGGAAAAGACTCTAGTAGGTGTGAATTAGTGATAATTGTAACCAATTTTGGGTTTGGATTGAATTGTGGAAAGTTAGGGTTTTATCACCCCTTATTCTGTCCGGTTTTGGATCATAGGGTTAGAGGCCGAATTGGACTTTACTTAAAACATGAAAGTTGTAGGTATTGATGTGTTTGAGGTGTCTGTAAAATTTCAGGTCATTTGGAGTAGTGTAGAGTGAGATATGTCGATTTTACTGTTGCTGTTCTGGGTTGATCAGAATGTGCGAACTGCGTTTGAACTCGTCTGTTTTGACTGGCATTGCTTTCGATTTGGATGTTGAGATCTTCTGATGAAATGTAGCCCTGTTTCTAAGCTTTGGAATGGCTTTGGAATTTCTGGATTTGGACTTGTGTAGGCTGAGTTATGATGTTTGTACTAGGATACGATTTGTGAACCTGTTTTGCGATTCTGGTATAGTGTCTTGCATTTTGACCTTGTTATCTTCAAAACTGGACAAAGTTGCCTTCTTCAACATTGTAGCCCCTTAAGTCCTGAATATTTCTGTAAAGTTTCAAGTCAAACGGAGTAGTGTATTATGAGTGATAGACAGAACACTCAGGCCTGTTTTAGACATTAGTTTGGGTACGTTTTGCATTTCAGCTTCTGACCGTGGGGGTTTTCATTTTGATCCTGTACGATCTGGATTTTGATTCCTTCATAAGAAATGTAGTTCTTGGTCACAGCTTCGAAACGCTATAAAGTGCGTCAAAATCCGAGTCCCGTAGCTCGAGTTATGATCGAAATAAGAATGCATGTCAGAACTGTTTTATATCCGGACAGTTTATGACTGGAGCTTTGGCTTCACGTTTGACTAGGTTACAAGCTGTTTGGGCTTGCGACCAAAACACCAAACTTATAGCCCTATATCAGAGCTTTCTAACGCCCTTGGAATTTCATGAATCGGATTTATAAAACCTGAGATATAGCCGAGCAAATAAGGCCTGCCCGTGAAAATGACCATTTTCTGGTCAGATCTGTTTTGGTCCTGATGACCAACTTCCGTTCCGAATTTGGATTGCCGACCTTCATGAAAGTTGTTCCATCTGGAATGAACTAGCTAACTGCCAATTTGCAGCTCTTTTGCCCATGTGTAGCATAGAAAACAGTTTGCACTCAAAACTGACCATTTGTGCATTGGCCAGATTTCGTAAGTGATTGTGTTTGGTTCATTTGGGACTGAAGCCTCCAGTTTTAGTTCTGGATGTCTTCATAACAGTTGTTTTTCATCCTGTAAGCTTCGATATGGCATCTCATACGCCTTAATCCGATATTCGTAGCTCAACTTATGATTAAAATAGAAACGAGTGTCAAATCTGCCGTTTCCGCTAACGGCCGTTTCCGTTTCCGTCCGTCATATGTACGTGCGCGCGTGCCGTTTTTGCCGTTTTGTTTGTTTGAGGCACGATAGTAGCCGTTTACGATATTATGTGACACAATCTCCTATTTCAGACGGTGGTGAGTTGGGCGGATCTGGTGGGGTCCACTACTAGCTGATCGTTTCGATCCGACTTCGTACTTTTGCTATTTCCGTTTTGAGTAAGTATTCAGGCCAGTTTGGTGTGTTTTCTTTGCTATGTGTTTGAGATGTGTGAAAAGGGTACTTAGGCGAGGGTGTACTTTATCGCACTCGACCTAAACCCTAATTTGAATGTATAATTGTACTTGGCATATGTATATGAACCTTTTGGAACCAAAACCCTTGAGCTTGTGGCTCGGGGCGACTTTCGAGTAAAGTTTGTGAAGTTTGCAAAGTTTGTGAGTTCGTGGGCCCGATCTAAGACCTGTTTGGACTATTCGAGCCGGTTAGGGCTTGGTCGAAGTCAGTCCAACTTAGTCTGAGGTCACCAAGTTTGTAGGTTCATGTTATGAACCAATTTTGTGAATCCGGTTCACCGAGAAGGTGACCAAGTTTGTGACCCGAGCTTGTGACTCAAGCTCAAGTTTGTGATTTCGTTCGCCCGGGCAAGTTTGTGAGGTGACTGGCCAGTGAGGGTGATAAGGTGTCGGTGGGTGTACAAGTGAAGTTCTACGGACCATTGAGTGTGGTCGACGGAGTGTCGGCAGGAGATCACGCATGGCATATGAATTGGCTTTGGAGCCACCTGTATCCTTATTATGTGATGTTACTTTTCTGCTTTTGCTTTACTCTTACTGTGTAACTGTTGTTACGTGAAATTTATGCTTTCGCCCCTGTTTACTTACTAAGCATATAGCTTACCCCTTTCCTTTTGTTTTCCTTAGCAGGGGCCGACGCGGGGATTTTGGCTCTTACACTAGTATAGTTAGATTGGCTTGTAATAGTTAAACAGTTAGGATGTTTGTTTTTGTTTTGGTGGTTTGTATAAGGACCCTTCTTAGGGTCTATCTTCTGCTGGTTGTGGTTATAGTGTATTAGAGTGGTTTGACTCGAGACTTTTGAGGATGTAAATGTAACTTTTGGGATTGTATATATATTGTATATAGTGCTCTTTCGATTTATCTAGTTTTATTGCTTTAAGTTTTGAGTCCTGGCGCGAGCTAGGCAGGCGGCCCGCCGATACCCTTGGGTTCGCCCTTGGGAGAAGTGGGGTCGTCACAGGTGGTATCAGAGCCATATGCCGACAGTTGGGACTTTACGTCCTTCGTCTGGAAAAGCCCCGAGCCTCTCGTTCGTGAAGAGTCACGAAGCGAAACTCTCCGTAGGGGATGCCCGCGTGCGGGTGGCAAGCTGATAGGTACCCTGTGATGTGACCCTGAGAACTGTTACAGGTGGTATCAGAGCGCCTAGGTTAGAGGACTTGGGCAAGTGGGACATACGCGATAGGCACTAAGCATATGTGACCATTTTAAGTTGAATGATATCTTTTAAGCTGAAATGCTGGTGAACTGACGAATTAATGTTTTGTAGGTATGTATCCGGGCGGTTCGAGTGGTGCGGGACCCAGTGGCGTGGGACCGAGATTTCCGAGTTCGAGAGGCGTAGAGGATCGAGTGCTGCGTAAGCGGGCGATCCGCTATCGGCAGAGACCTGGACAGCCTTACACTTTATACTCCCCTTTTGGTCAGGTGGCGCACCGACCTTGTGGATGTTGGTACACATACTGTTACCCTGACGAGGTCGTCCTGGCTGTGGACGACGAGCGACGCAGCCTGCTTAGACAGCTAGACGAGGCTAGAGAGGTTGGCCTTGGGCAGGCGATGCGTATTAGGGACTTGGAGCGGGGTCTCCGAGAGGAGAGGGAGAGGACGGATGCTATGCACCGTCAGCTCCAGGACACACACCAGCACCTCTTCGCTATGAAGAGGCAGCTGAGGGACAGGGCTCGGAGTATGTCTGTTGACTGCGAGCTCTTACTAGATTTAGCCGCAGAGGCTCTGCCACGAGCCACCGGTCTGGAGATGATGGATGAGGTGGATACGTTAGGTTCTGTTGGGAACCTGGGTCCTAGGGGAGACGCATAGGGCCGCTTTTGTACTTTTGACTGTAAGGCGGGTTACTTTTGTTAGAACTAATTCGGCTAATTCCTTTTGTTACTTGGCCGACTAACTAGATTTTGGAGCCGGAGTGCTCGTGTATATTGGGTTTTGTACCGACTGGAGGTCGGGTAATGTGTAAATCTTTTGGTGTGACTGTGTAAATACGTGTATATATTTGAATAGAATGTTGAATTTATCTTTTGTGTGCCTTTTGTGCGTAAGTTTTGTGTCTCTTCTTTTGCTCATAGTCTGGATAATAAGTATACGGATTGTTCCGAATTATAGACTTGTACACTAGATGGCCTCCGGTACTCGAGGTGGAGGTAGAGGGCGAGGACGAGGCCCTGAAATGGAACATGAACAAGAGCCAGACCAAGTAGCTACAGCCATCCAACGAATGGCTGACTTGATGGAGCGTATGATTGACCAACAGGCTCAGGGCCACGGGAATGCTGTTGGAAACCCTGGACATAATCCGGGACATAATCATGAGGGCGAGGACCGTGCCTTAGAACGGTTCCAAAAGTTTGCACCTCCTAAGTTCATAGGAGGACCTAATCCTGATTTAGCAGAAACCTGGATGGACCGTATGCTCGATATATTTGCCGCACTTAGGTATTCGGAAGAGCGGCAGATATCTTTTGCTGCGTTCCATTTTGAAGGAGCTGCTCAAGCCTGGTGGAACGTGATTAAAACCAAGTGGGAGCGTGAACAAACCCCCTGGACCTGGATCAATTTTACCCGAGAATTTAATGAGAAGTACTTGCCGCCCATCGTGCAAGAGAAACGGGAAGATGATTTTATCTGCCTGCGTCAAGGTGCATCTAGCGTGGCGGAGTACGAAACTCAGTTCACTAAACTTTCTCGCTTTGCCCCAGAGCTGGTGTTAACGGAGCAGAAACGAATCCGTCGATTCGTTCAAGGTTTAAATGTGGAAATTCAGGAATCGCTAGCAGCTGCTCAGTTGAACACGTTTAGCCAGGCACTAGACAAAGCACAGCGGATTGAGACAGCTAGGGGACAGGTGAAATCCTTTCATGAGAGGAAACGAAGACAACCCGATTCGAGCCATTTGGTGACTGGACAGAGCTCGCAAAGTGAGTCACCTGCTAAGAAGAGTCAAGGAACAGATGGTTTTCGACCCGCAGGAACCCTAAACCAGGGTAAATTTGGAAGAGGAGGACGAGTAGGGCAAGAGCCCCAGAGGAGTGCCCAGCGTGAAGGGCCAAGTGCGGGCATTAAGCCAATCTGTGGTTTCTGTGGGGCCAACCACACTGACGAAAACTGTTGGAAGAACAGTTCGATCCGAAAATGCTTCAAATGTGGTAGTACAGAACATCTGATCGCCCAGTGCCCTAAGGTACAAAAGGAGAAACCTAAGCCACCGACTGAGGGGACTACAGCTAAGCCGTCAAATGCAGGGGAAAATCGACCAAAAGGGCCAGCTAGAGTCTATGCAATGGGTCAACCTGAAGTGACTAATCCATCGGCGGGTTTCGAAGGTACGCTTTGACCACGAATTGAATTTCGAGGACGAAATTGTCCTAAGTGGGGGAGATTGTGAGGCCCCAGTCCGCTCTTAAGCTGATGAGGGTTATTCGTTCATCGGTGAGGTGGATTCGGGTTTTTATCGCCCGTCTTTTCTACATTTTTCTTTATTGGAAATTTTTCCCAGATAATTTTCCTGAGTAAATATAGGTTTTAGATGAGTTTTCAAGTATCGGGTAGGTTTTGAGAAATTAAGAACGTATATCGGACGTGGGACCCACTAGTGCGAAAAGTTCGGAAAAAATTCGGCCAATTAGGTTAAGTTCCAGATACTGGGTGAAATTTATCGGGTGTTAGGAGATAGGTAGAGGAGGTGATTTGATTGATGTGAGAGGAAAAAGAAAAGATAGGAGTGCATTAATGGAGGTGACAAGTGTCACCATTGTATTGGAAGTAACTTAAGATTTACTATTCATTTTTGTTGACATTTTGACCAATTGGTTAAATATCCTAAAATTAACCAAAATTCATTCATTTCTTACCTTCTTGGTGGCCGGCGCTCTTGAGCTAAAAAGGAAGAGAAAACTCTTCAAAATCTTGGTAACTACCTAGCTCAAATCATCCAACCAAGTGCTTGATCAAGTTTCTACTCCATAAACTCTATCCCTTTGGTGCTAGTGAGTGGTTTAGTGAAGCTGGTTTGAAGAGCTAAGGTGGCCAACATCTCTACCTCTCTTGTTACTAGGTGAGTGGTGTGTGAATTTACTCTTACATCTAATGATGCTTAAGTTATGCTTAGTAGTGGTTAAAGTGATGATATTTGTGCTTTATTTCTTGATTTGAAGTGATTTGGTGAAGTTTTTATATTTTTGAGGAATTTTCTGGTTTAATATGAATGTGTTGTTGTGGTCATCTATGATGGTTGATAATGAGGGGAAAAGACTCTAGTAGGTGTGAATTAGTGATAATTGTAACCAATTTTGGGTTTGGATTGAATTGTGGAAAGTTAGGGTTTTATCACCCCTTATTCTGTCCGGTTTTGGATCATAGGGTTAGAGGCCGAATTGGACTTTGCTTAAAACATGAAAGTTGTAGGTATTGATGTGTTTGAGGTGTCTGTAAAATTTCAGGTCATTTGGAGTAGTGTAGAGTGAGATATGTCGATTTCACTGTTGCTGTTCTGGGTTGATCAGAATGTGCGAACTGCGTTTGAACTCGTCTGTTTTGACTGGCATTGCTTTCGATTTGTGTGACAGCCCCACTTTCCCCTAAGGCGAACCAAAGAGGTTAGCGGACTGCCTGCCCAGCTCTCGCCAGGACTAACGGTGCAGTATAGAGCGATCTTTCACGTTCCGGAACTTATAACGCGCGCAAATAAGGCAAAAGGGCAAAATAACCCAAAATAAAAAGAAACAAAATCCGGAGTCGGCCATGAATAGTAACCGACTCGTCCGAACCCAACCAAACATCGAATTACATAAACCACAAAACATTTAGCCTTTACAAACCAAAAATGACATTTAAAAGTGATACAAAAGTCACTACATATATGGTTTGCCAAAACAAAAGTGAAAACGGCCCTAATGATACATTTAGGGTCCCATTTTATATACAATACAAAAGAGTCATTCATCTAGTTCATTTGGCAACCATTTATCAAAATTCATTCCAAAAGAGTCATATTCCTGTAAGGAAAACAAAAGGAACGGGGTGAGCTAAAGCTCAGTGAGCAACTATCACAATAGCAATTAAGATCACATAAGCAAAACCATTCAATTCAAGTATGCAATTTCGAAGTAAAGTAAATCAGTGAAAGGATACGGTCGGCTCTCAAGAGCCCATTTCCACGCTTATGTCTTGATCCAACCTCATTGACTCTCCGTCAATGTTGAAGAGTGACCAACCGTAGACTCCTCTTCTCTCCCATTCCTTCCACCAAACATCCCCCTACCGGGCCCGCACTCCAAACACTTGCACTGTGGTATTACTCGAGTATACCGGAATCAAGAGTCTCTCATACTACAAGATTCCTTATAACTTTACCCAAGGCTCATTAATTGTCACGACCAAACCCTTGTCGGCTCGATTCAATCAACTACCAATGGGGTTGAGCTCAATGATAACATTTATAGTCGTTGGATACTTGTCCAATCGATACCGAGTCATGTATTTCATTCCATATATCAGTTCATATAACTTTCCAATAACTTTCCAATAACATGTGAAACAATAAGTGAGAGTGATAAAGTACACTCTCACATCAATCCATTAACATACAACATCTCAAGTTCAAATATCAAAGCCATAGAATAGCACACAAGTGAGTAGTACACTCACCAATCAATTAAGTGCTATTTCATGCACTTCCGTCAGGAGAATGTCGTGAGCTATCGTCACGCCCTAGAACATGTAAACAAATACCATAAGACTCGATAACGAGTCATAAAGTCAAACCAATTATCGCCCAATAGGGTTTCATGCATGGAAATTCAAGGGTTAAATACTTAACCTTTACTCAAGTCGAGAATATAGTTTTCTAAATCTCGAGTAAAAATTCGGGCAGCATGCCCTTTGTGTTTACCAAATTTTCCAGCCATAAGGCTTCATTATTTTTCTTCAATCACAACCCAACAACACACATATAAGCATTTCATGTCAAGAGCCGTTCCATAGCTCACAATATCATAAAACAAGAAACCATACCGAGCCATAAACAACACCAATTCACAACCCCAATAGGGTTTTATAAACATATACAAGCATGAAAGCAAACCAGAAATTAAGAAAGGCTTTAATGTTGGCCTTGATAAGAAAACCGGTTTTGACGTCATAATGCGGTAATTGACAACTCTCACTACAATTATGGTTAGGGGTGTAAGACCCACCGTTTCGAAGCTATGAAACAGGGCTAACAACAATGTAGAAGGCCTCTCAGTCCAAATCCTAGCACAACTAGGTCAAAAGTGCCAAATACCAAACCAGAATTACCAAAACAGATTTGCAAAACACACAAAACTGTAATACGTCAATCTCAGCCTACACAGGTCCAAATGCCGAAATTCCAAAGGCATAAGTTAGCTAAGACATCCAGCTACATATCCTTAGAAGACACCAACTTCAAAATCCAAACCAATTCCAGTCAAAACAGGCAATTACTATCGCAGTTCAGACATTCTGTGCACCAAAAACAGCAACAGTAAAAACAGCATAACTCACTCTACACTTGTCCAATTTCCCTGAAATTTTGTAGGCACACTAAACTCATCAATACCTACAACTTTCATGTTTTGAGCAAAGTCCAATTCGGCCTCTAGCTATGACCTAAAATTTCGGACAGAATAGGGGTTCAAGAACCCTAACTTTTCACATTTCATTCCAAATCCAAAATTGATTGCATTTAACACAATTCACACCTACTAGAGCCAAAGCCCCTTATTACCAAGCATCATACTAGTCCACAACATCAAAATCATATGAAACCAGAAAATTCCTCATAAAATGGAAAACTTCACCAAATCAAGCCAAACCAAGAAATAAATCATATAATCCAACACTCAAGCCACTTCTAAGCATAATATAACATCATTAGGTGTAGTAGGGTGTTCAAGCATCACTTACCAAGAAATTAAGAGAGATAGAGAGGTTGGCCACCTTAGAGCTTCAAAACAACTTCACTAATACACTTACAAGCACTAGAAGAAAGGTTTTTATGGAATAGAATCTAGTGTAGGCTTTTGTTCTTGCAAGATTGAGTGAAATGGAAGCTTGAGAGTTGAAGAAATTCCTTTCTTCTTTGCAAGGAGAGGGCCGGCCATAAGAGGTAAGAAAATGGTGATTTTTGTGCATTTTTTTGATATTTAAACCTTTGGTCAAAAAAAGTCAAGAAAGTGAATAGTGTTTCTTAAAGTCCAACAAATGGGAAGGTGACACTTGTCACCTCCATAAATGCATCCTTATCATTCTTTTCTCTCTCTCACATCAATCACTTCACACACACTACTTATCTCTTAACACCCGATAAAATTTTCACTGTATCCGAAACTTAACCTTATTGGCCGAATTTTTCCAAACTTTTCGCACTAGTGGGTCCCACGTCCAAAATATATTCTTAATTTTCTAAAAACTCACCAATACTAGAAAAATCATCTAAAAACTATAATTACTCATAAAATCTACCAGAAAAATATTCCTAGGCCCGAAAATGCAGAAAACATGCAATTAAGGGGAAATAAACCCTAGGAAAATAATTAGGGTTTTACGGGTTCTCACAATTTGGATGTTGAGGTCTTCTGATGAAATGTAGCCCTGTTTCTAAGCTTTCGAATGGCTTTGGAATTTCTGGATTTGGACTTGTGTAGGCTGAGTTATGATGTTTGTACTAGGATACGATTTGTGAACCTGTTTTACGATTCTGGTATAGTGTCTTGCATTTTGACCTTGTTATCTTCAAAACTGGACAAAGTTGCCTTCTTCAACATTGTAGCCCCTTAAGTCCTGAATATTTCTGTAAAGTTTCAAGTCAAACGGAGTAGTGTATTATGAGTGATAGACAGAACACTCGGGCCTGTTTTAGACATTAGTTTGGGTACGTTTTGCATTTCAGCTTCTGACCGTGGGGGTTTTCATTTTGATCCTGTACGATCTGGATTTTGATTCCTTCATAAGAAATGTAGTTCTTGGTCACAGCTTCGAAACTCTATAAAGTGCGTCAAAATCCGAGTCCCGTAGCTCGAGTTATGATCGAAATAAGAATGCATGTCAGAACTGTTTTATATCCGGACAGTTTATGACTGGAGCTTTGGCTTCACGTTTGACTAGGTTACAAGCTGTTTGGGCTTGCGACCAAAACACCAAACTTATAGCCCTATATCAGAGATTTCTAACGCCCTTGGAATTTCATGAATCGGATTTATAAAACCTGAGATATAGCCGAGCAAATAAGGCTTGCCCGTGAAAATGACCATTTTCTGGTCAGATCTGTTTTGGTCCTGATGACCAACTTCCATTCCGAATTTGGATTGCCGACCTTCATGAAAGTTGTTCCATCTGGAATGAACTAGCTAACTGCCAATTTACAGCTCTTTTGCCCATGTGTAGCATAGAAAACAGTTTGCACTCAAAACTGACCATTTGTGCATTGGCCAGATTTCGTAAGTGATTGTGTTTGGTTCATTTGGGACTGAAACCTCCAGTTTTAGTTCTGGATGTCTTCATAACAGTTGTTGTTCATCCTGTAAGCTTCGATATGGCATCTCATACGCCTTAATCCGATATTCGTAGCTCAACTTATGATTAAAATAGAAACGAGTGTCAAATCTGCCGTTTCCGCTAACGGCCGTTTCCGTTTCCGTCCGTCATATGTACGTGCGCGCGTGCCGTTTTTGCCGTTTTGTTTGTTTGAGGCACGATAGTAGCCGTTTACGATATTATGTGACACAATCTCCTATTTCAGACGGTGGTGAGCTGGGCGGATCTGGTGGGGTCCACTACTAGCTGATCGTTTCGATCCGACTTCGTACTTTTGCTATTTCCATTTTGAGTAAGTATTCAGGCCAGTTTGGTGTGTTTTCTTTGCTATGTGTTTGAGATGTGTGAAAAGGGTACTTAGGCGAGGGTGTACTTTATCGCACTCGACCTAAACCCTAATTTGAATGTATAATTGTACTTGGCATATGTATATGAACCTTTTGGAACCAAAACCCTTGAGCTTGTGGCTCGGGGCGACTTTCGAGTAAAGTTTGTGAAGTTTGCAAAGTTTGTGAGTTCGTGGGCCCGATCTAAGACCTGTTTGGACTATTCGAGCCGGTTAGGGCTTGGTCGAAGTCAGTCCAACTTAGTCTGAGGTCACCAAGTTTGTAGGTTCATGAACCAATTTTGTGAATCCGGTTCACCGAGAAGGTGACCAAGTTTGTGAACCGAGCTTCAAGTTGTGATTTCGTTCGCCGGGCAAGTTTGTGAGGTGACTGGCCAGTGAGGGTGATAAGGTGTCGGTGGGTGTACAAGTGAAGTTCTACGGACCATTGAGTGTGGTCGACGGAGTGTCGGCAGGAGATCACGCATGGCATATGAATTGGCTTTGGAGCCACCTGTATCCTTATTATGTGATGTTACTTTTCTGCTTTTGCTTTACTCTTACTGTGTAACTGTTGTTACGTGAAATTTATGCTTTCGCCCCTGTTTACTTACTAAGCATATAGCTTACCCCTTTCCTTTTGTTTTCCTTAGCAGGGGCCGACGCGGGGATTTTGGCTCTTACACTAGTATAGTTAGATTGGCTTGTAATAGTTAAACAGTTAGGATGTTTGTTTTTGTTTTGGTGGTTTGTATAAGGACCCTTCTTAGGGTCTATCTTCTGCTGGTTGTGGTTATAGTGTATTAGAGTGGTTTGACTCGAGACTTTTGAGGATGTAAATGTAACTTTTGGGATTGTATATATATTGTATATAGTGCTCTTTCGATTTATCTAGTTTTATTGCTTTAAGTTTTGAGTCCTGGCGCGAGCTAGGCAGGTGGCCCGCCGATACCCTTGGGTTCGCCCTTGGGAGAAGTGGGGTCGTCACAACTTTCTTTTATGTTTTGGGTTAAATTTCTGGTTGATTTGTTGTAAGGAGTGATTGTTTGATGCCAAGAGCTAATGATCGATGAAGCTCTTGGCCATTTGAGTAATTTTTGCAAGAGTTGCATTTTTGGTGGAATTGTTTAAGTGACTTGGTCGAAAGGCACTTGGAAAAGTCCATGAATGGTGGTTTGGAATTGTTTTGATGTCGTGGACTTCCTTTGTTTAACTTTGATTAGAATTGAACTTGTTAAGACCTAGGGCTAATGATTGATGAAGCCCTAGTGAAAATTGATGTTTGAATTGTGATTTTGCTATATTGGCAAATTGGAATATAATGTACAAGTGAATTGGAATCGTGAAGTCCGTTTTGGTCCTTTGAATTCGAGTACTTGTTAACCAAACTTTGTTGGAATATATTGTCCTAGTATCAAGCTATGGGATTTGTGTATAGTGCGATAATGCTAAAATTCGAGTGTCGGGACTTTAAAAACCTTGCCAGCTAGTTAATTCTTTCCTTTGCTTAAACTAGTTTTATTACTTTTAGGAAATGATTGCACTAACTTTCAAACTCTAAAATTTTTCGTAAAGCTGACCTTGGCTAGTTGTTTTAGAGGAAAATTGTCAAAAATACGAGATTTTAATAACTTTAAATGAAAGGCGGAGAAAACTTGTTTGGCAAGAAAACTTATTTAAAGTAAGTTGGTTCCAGTTTGCACCTCTAGAAAGAAAGTACCTTCAAAGAAACCATATGAAATACTTTATCACTTTTACTAGTTTTAATTCTAAGAGAATTGTGGATTTATTTTGAGAAGATAAACTAGTTATATACCGGATAATCTTTTATATATAAACCAAGAACTTGTATAGTAAAACTTATAGTTTTAAAACTTGGTCTTTTAGGGTTTAGCGAGGACGTGGACTTCGATTCCCAGCTTGACGTTTGAGCTTCACTTTTGGTGAGTGTCCTTGCTTGTTCTATGTTTTTCTTGTTAAGGCGCTTTCTTGACTTGTTATGTGATAATCGGATAGTGGTTTTCCTGATCCATCGAAATGGGCAGTGTGTACTTTATCGCGCTAGCCTTTCGAGTGGTGACTTGCTTGAAATGTTTTGCTCGAATATCTTGCTCGCACTTGTTAAGTACTGAGTGGGGGAATGTACCACACCTGAGGGTGGAAGGGCCTCTTATCCTAAATCAAGTACCAAAAATCTTGCAACTGTTGACTGGAGCGTGGACTCGTCAACTAAACCACCAGGCAGGGGAATGTACCACGCCTTAGGGTGGGAGGGCCTCTTATCCTGACTTGGTAACCATTTGTTATGACGTCGTTGGGTGAATCCCTCGACTAGGCTATAAAAAGGTATACTCGAGTAATACAAAACTCTCTAGTGAGAAGAACGGGCCCGGTGGGAGTAAGTTGGTTGGAGCGTGTTAAGATAAAAAAAAAAGTACTACGTGGACTTTAGATAGTGAGAGTTGACGGAGGGTCAACTGCAGTTAATTTTGATCAAGTTTGTGGAAAATGGCTCCTGAGAGCCCTGTATCCTACCCTGTGCTGTTATACGCTTTTCTACTTGTTGAATTTTAGTTTGGAGTTATTATTCGCTATTTGTTTATATGATTGCATGTTCGGGGCACCACTGAGCTTTAGCTCACCCCACGTCACTTGTTTTCCTTAACAGGTTCTGGCATTTGAGAGACCTGAAGTCTGCCTTTACCTTTTATGAATGTTGTTTTGAATCAGACTATGTATCTTTCGTCTTGGGTTGCCACTTGAAGCTGGAAAAGTGCAAACCCTGAGTTTTGTTTGGCTTGTAGGATTGTGTTTGAATTCTATGATTTCACTTTGTGGTTTGTAACGTGTGAATGTAGCTGTGTTGTAAACTGATTGGAGGTGTACTTAAGAGTGGATGTTCAGTCGTCCAGTGGTAATGTTATCTCTGAAGTTAATGTGTTTCTAGTATTTTGGTTTTTTTTTAAGGATTGGCTTGTTCGGGTGACGAGTTTTGTAATGGTTTAAGCTATACGTCGGGAAGGTTTAGCCAGTTTACTTGCGTGAGTCCTGGCGAGAGCCAGGCAGACGACCCGCCAACCCTCTGGTTCGCCTTAGGGAGAAGTGGGGTCGTCACAAGTCTCCCCTCGCTTTAGTCTTTGGCTTTGTCTTCAGCTCCATGTAATCGTATCTGCTTGGATTGAATACAATAAGTAGTTTCATTTTTTTTAAAAAAAAAGTTAAATCTTTAAAAAAAGAAGCAATGCTGTGATTAGGACAAATAATTGCCTAAGTAAGAGTTTACAAAATATAATTGAAATTAAAAGATAAAAACATGACACAAAAGTAGATCTAAATTAATAAATTATTTCTTTTTATCTTTGTAAGAGGAGTCGACATTTGTATTTGGGCCTCTAGGACTTGGACCAATTTCAAAACTAGTAGTATCCATTGTTTGATTAAAATTTATGCTATCTTGCCCACTAGACCCTACGATACTTTTCAAAATAAAATCCATAGAATTTTGATCTCCATACATTGCTTTCATGAAATCTTCATTTTAGAATAAATGAAATCTTGACCTTGAGCAGCATCATATGAATGATCGATGGTTGGCGGATTCAATGGATCATAATGATCGGCAGCAGTTTCATTTGAAGTTTGCAAAGAAAACCCATGCTGTTGAGAAGAAGGCGAATGATAAATTTGACTTCTGACTTCAATTGGCAGGTGTTGATGGTCTTGCTACTCCAACTTATCAAATTCTTGTTTCCTTTCCTCGAGCATCTTCTTAACAATAGATAATAAACTGACCAAACCGTTTGTCTTCCTTATGTCAATTCTTTTTATGGTGATACTTTGATTTAAGAGTTTAAATGTATAATGCCCTGACTCTCTAGTCATATTTAATATATCTTGAGTGAGTATCCGTTTCATATGTTTGGTGTTATTTATAGGTTTCAAAAATTTGACTTATCCTTTGCAATGTACAAGTCTAAAAAATTTGGTAAGTTCATTTCATAAAGAATATTTTTAATAAATTGAATGATTTATCTTATTAAAATACTTACTAGTAAGTATCCACTAATGGAGAATTGTAAGATTTTAAGACAAGATTTATTCTCTATCTCATGACAATAGAATTTTTCTATCTATTACTTTCTTATTTCCATTGTCAATATTTGCATATACTAAAATATAATTGTATTCAATTACTTACTCTAGTAAAATATTAAGTAATTCAATATGGTCTAAGGCAGGATAATTTACCTATGAGTTTACGACAAGATTTATTCTCTATCTCATGACAATAGAATATTTGTATTTGTTACTTTCTTATTTCCATTGTCAATACTTTGCATATACTAAAAAAATAATTGCATTCAATTCCTTACTCTAGTAAAATATTAAGTAATTCAATATGGTCTAAAACAGGATAATTTACCTATGATTTTAAGACAAGATTTATTCTCTATCTCATGACAATAGAATTTTTGTATTTATTACTTTCTTATTTCCATTGTCAATACTTTGCATATACTAAAAAATAATTGTATTCAATTACTTACGCTAGTAAAATATTAAGTAATTCAATATGGTCTAAAGCAGGATAATTTACCTTAAATAAGAAAATTATGAAAATAATTTAGAGCATAACAATTCTTATGAACGATGTAGATACACACACATAGACACACACACACATATATATATTACTTAGTTTGTCAAATAATTGCCCTTTAAAAATTATACCACTTTAGCTTATCTACTTCTCATAAACTACACGAAAGAAATATTTGTGCTTTCACTTCATTTGGAAGGAAAATATTTCTTATACATAACAAGATATTTAATGAATTGATAAATTTACTCCAATCAACTAAATCTTACTAATATATGTGAAAATACATGCATCTCTATCTCTAGATGGATATACTTCACAAAAAAAAAAAATTAATGGTGAAGACTAGTTTTATTTATTTTTTCTTTTTTCTAATGTAGGGGAAAGGTGCATTTCAAGAAGTGCGAAGGACAAAAACGGGATTTGAACTCATGGCCTCTAAATCTTGGAGTCACAACCTTAACTACTAAAATAAAAGTACCACAAAATATGTTTATGTTCGATGTGAAGTTGCTAGATTGAACCTCACGCAAGATATAAACTAAAATGAAACATTGCGACCAAAGTAAGTAAAATGATATGTGAATACAGACTATAAATATAAAGGTGAAACTTATTAGATCGATATTTACATTGAAAATTATATTACAAGTTGATCGTTTTATTTTTTTATTTTATAGCAGAGGAGTGGTGGAATTTAAGAAATGGGGATGAGGATGGAAGATTTGAATCCGAGAACTCACGGGATTTGAACCCATGGCCTCTAAATCTTGGAGTCGCAACCTTAACTACTAAAATAAAAGTACCACAAAATATGTTTATGTTCAATGTGAAGTTACTAAATTGAACCTCACGCAAGATATAAAATAAAATGAAACATTGAGACCAAAGTAAATAAAATGATATGTGAATACAGACTATAAATATAAAGGTGAAACTTATTAGATCGATATTTACATTGAAAATTATATTACAAGTTGATCGTTTTATTTTTTTTTATTTTATAGTAGAGGAGTGGTAGAATTTAAGAAGTGGGGATGAGGATGGAAGATTTGAATCTGAGAACTCTTAGTCCTTTAGAAAAACATTCTAATAGGAAAGGGTTGAAATTTACAAAGTGAGAATGGGGAACGGGCATTGGAACTCAGGACCTTTAAATCCTTGGTACCATAAGAATGAAAATATCATGATAACCAAAATTTCACTTCTATTTTTTTTAAAAACCATTAATTTATTACCACATAACTTGGGGGTAACAAACGAGGAAGTCACGCAGGACCGGCTACTGGTCCTGCAGGAACCTCCTAATTGATGGAACCCCTAACCTATCTAGGCACATGGATCCTTTAGCTGTCGAAGGTAATGACGATATGGACGTGTAAACCACCTCCCCCTCATGAGAGCACCCTACATTCGATAAAACATCAGCAACCTGGTTCGCTTGGCGAAAACAATGGCTAACCTGTAGAAACCGCTCCTTCAAATCAAACAGCTGTTGCACCTCCTTATAGATACTCCATGGACAACCAACCTTTCCGAGTAAAATGTCAACTAACACGAGCAAATCTAGTTCAACTTCAAATAAGCCAAACCCTCTTTGAACGCACAGTTCTACCCCAACAAGAAGGGCACGCGCTTCAGCCTGTAAACTGGATGCCCTCCCAAAATGGCATGAGAAAGCTAAGCATAACTTGCTGCCGCCATCCCGAAGGATCCCTCCACCCCTACTAATACTTGGAACACCCGTCTGTATTAAGTTTGAAACCACCAAGGAGAGGCCGAACCCATCTCACAGGCTTATAGGAAAATCGCGAAGCCCACCCAGAAATCTCCGTATAAAAGTGCACCTAAGTCATTGGGAAGAACCTGTGTCTTGGACAAAATAAAGCAAACAACTCAAGGAGATCGGTGAAGACCAAATTGCATAACCTATCCAACCCTATATGGATCCCATCATATTTCCTGGCATTCCTGCATTTCTACAGGTGCCAACAGACTAGAAGCGGAAGGACATGATGGACAAACGTCAGATACCAATTGCCCATCTTCCCATACCACCATGCTGCCATGCACACGCGAACCGATGATCCCCTCCAAGATACACCCACTGTATCCCCGAAGAAATGCCAAACCCGCGACGCCACATCACCCTCAGCAAACACATGGTCTACAGTTTCTACTTCTGTGGACTGACAACACCCATACCTGAAGGGCCCCTGAATCCCAAATTTCCACATACAGCAGTCCACCGGAAGTCGCCCGTGTAATAAACGTAATAAGAAGAAAGAGATTTTCAAGGGCAACACCGGATGCCATATCCTTCGAAACATGAAGGAGCTATTGCTATGCCGCCGGACTAGCTGAAACGTAGACTGTAGGGTGAACCGTCCAGACTGTGACGGTCTCTATACCATCAGATCAAGAAGCTGGCCCACTGGCGGGGTCAACCTGAGCAACCTCGCAGGCGATCCCAGTCGGCACCCACTACTGTATAAGCTGAAAGTTCCAAGTACCATCCTTAACAAAATCAGCAGCCAGATGATCTGATACACTATCCAGTCTCGACGCCAGTGCCACATTCCCTAACCAATTATCAAACCAAAAGTTGGAGCTACCAGAGCGCCCAATCCATCCAATGTACTGCTCTGCAATATGACACACCACCATCATTCTTCTCCAAGTTTGCGAGCCCCAATCCTGATACACCAAATTAGAATGCACCTCTGCACAAAACTTAGCTTTCATGAACACTGCCCAGAGAGATGACAAAGAGCGGAAGCTCCACCATAACTTGATGGAGAAAGCACTATGAACATCCTCCAAGCGCCGGAATCCCAGTCCTCCCTCGTTACCTGGCAGACACGGGTCCCCCCACCTAATCCAATGTAGCTTACGACTCCCCTCAGATTCACCCTAGAGAAAATTGGAGAATTTGTCCTCAAGCTCTTTAAGAACTGACTTCGGAGGAGAGGCAGCAATTAACAGATATACTGGCACAGAGGAGAGGATGTGCTTCAACAGCACAATCCTGCCCCAAAAGACAATAACCTGTTTCTCCAGGACTCCACCCTACTCACCACCGACTGGCAGAGACCAGCAAAGTACTCTCTCTTCCGCTTCCCGCAGAAGAGGGGATACCCTAAATATTTGATAGGGAATGGCCTAAAAGAGAACCCCGTAACTTGCTGGATTTTCAACCTCTTTGGTCTACCCAACAACTTTTCTTTTTTATTGATTAACTAGCCAAAAACCGCCTCATAATCCTCCAGAGCCTTCATCACCAGCTTAAGAGAAGCCGTATTAGCACCAGAGAAATCAGCACGTGATCTGCATAACCCAAGTGCGTAATAGTTGGGCAACCTCTTGGAACCTGAAAGCCCTGGAACCCACGATGAGTCACCAACTGGTTTAGAAAAAGAGATAGTACCTCTGCCTCGATAATAAATAAAGCAGGGGACAAGGGATCCCCCTGCCGAAGCCCCCTAGCTAACTTAATAAAACCACAGAGCGACCCATTTATTATGACGGAGAACCACACATTAGAAATAACCCGCCAGATCATATCAATCCAGCGTTCACCAAAGCCAAACGCATGTAGGACCTGTATCAAGAAAGGCCACATCATCCGGTCATACGCCTTCGTCATATCAAGTTTGAACACTACATTTCCCCCGCGCGCCTTCCTCTTGATTCCTGCAATCATCTCCTGAGCGAGTAGGTAGTTGTTTGAAATCGACCGACCCCGAACAAACCCACTCTGGTTTATCGAAATAATCTAGGTAGGATAGGAGCTAACCGGCGAGCTAGGATCTTTGAGAAAATCTTGTTCACAAAGTTGCATAGACTGATAGGACGATACTGGGAGAAATCCTTTGGCTGCTGAACTTTGGGAAGCAAAACAATGGAGGTAGTAGTAATTCTCCTTGAGAGCTCGGCAGCACAAAAGAAACTTTGTACCGCCTTATCCACATCACCACCCACTATCTCCCAGGCAGCGGAGAAGAATCCACCAGTGAATGTGAGGACTCGTATTTTATTTTTATTTATTTATTTTATCAATTTTTTTTATTTATTTGGTGGTTCTAAAATAGTTATTTTATGATTAATTACCCTAGTATTAGTTAGTTATATCATCGTTACAAGAATTCCTTAGAAATTGCGCTTTATTACGCGCGAGTCGGAAGTTCACGTTTTCACGCGCTCGACTAATTGAAGGACTTTAGAAATTTATTTTAGACTACTAAGACTGAATAATTATAGTATTAAATGAATTACATTTGGAGGTTTAGTGCACAAGTGAAACGAACCCGAGAGAAAACGGACACGAAACGCGCGTATGCGCACACTATTCAAAGTTGACTTTTGTTCAAATTTGAATCACCAACCACCAAGCTTCTCCAAGAAGCTTTAGAAATCAGAACACTCTCTCTCTCCTCTCATTCCTGTTTGGCCAAAGCTTCCAAGGGAAGAAGAAGAAGAGCCTCTCTCCATTTCACCTCATTTGAGCTTCCATTTTCACTCAAATTTCTCACACAAACTCACAAACACTTGGAGATTCACTTACCCTTGGTGGAGGACCTCATTCTTGCCAATTTTTCTTAGGAGTTTTGGGACAAAAATTTCTGATTTTACACCAAGGAGTAGAAGGTAATCATCCGGTCACTTAATCTTAGTTCTAATTGGTTAAATTTTGCTAGGAAACTTGTAGCTTCATAGTTATTGTTGTGAATGTTGGAGTGGGCTCTATGAAATCCCACAATGGATATATTGGACTGATATGGTGATTATGAGTGTTGTTGGTGTTAATTATGTGTTAAACAAGTGGATATAAGTTAGAAGAGTGAAAAGAAAATCGAAGGAAAGTTGAATAGGAAGTGGCCGAATTCTGCCCTGTTAGTTCCGTGCATTTGGTTCGAATTTTGATCCTCAAATGACCTTGAATCTGATGTAGATATGTTGTATAGGATATGTGGAAAGTTTTCACCAAAAATCATTTGATTTGGTTGGGTAAAAGTTGGAATTTCGAAAATCTTCAAATCTGGAAAAAACACTGTCCAGGTATGCTGGACAGAGCAACTTTGAACGATCATAACTCTCTGTTCAGACGTTGAAATCAAGTGCCATTTGCGGCATTTGAAACTATACATCTGTAGTTTTCTAACGGTATATAGAACCTTCTAATTCAAAGTGAGTCATCTGTAGTGATTGATCAAAGTCGGTTGCCCTGTTCTGTCAGTCCAACCGAGAGGAAACTAGAAGCTACAAATTGTGGCTCAATTTTCTCTTGTTTGCAAACTGAATTTCAAAACGAATTCTCCTAATGAATTGTAGCCTGTTGAATCTAGTTTCCAACGCTACCAACCATGCTCAATTTCAAATTGAATTGAGTGAGATATAGTCCAATTCCTGAACTGTACCAAATCTGAAAAACCCTAATTTTGGCTAGCCGAATGGCGTAGCTTGACTTGAGACTTGTTGTTCTGAAAATTCTGATATCAATCACCTACCAAATGTATATTAGATGTTTTTTAGACCTTTGTTTCACAAATAAGCCAGAATTGAGTTGATTTCATTGGGCAAAATGTTTGAAAAAGAAAAAGGAAGCAAGAAGACAGATTTGTGTTGGGAATTCCTTAAATTTTGGTAGTTTAGTTAACTACATTCCCATGCGAATTTTCAAATGAAATTTGATAGAGAAGTAGTCCTCATATGGAAGTTGAAGTGTACCAATTTTGGTGATATTCTAAGACTGTTTTGATATACAAATAAGATCCCAAAGTTACCTTTCAAACCTGGAAAAATGGATCGAGCAGTCCTTGTTTTTGACCAACTTTAAACTACAATATCTTGGCGCTCAAAACTCCGATTCTAGTTTTGCTTGTTGTGTTTTAAACCTTGTTTGGAATTCTAATTGAGGTACAACTTTTAGAGACTAGTTCACTTTCTATGAATTTTTCCGAATTTTCAAAGTTTATCGAAAACTAAGACTGAAACTGGGCAGCAGGGGTAATTCAGTCTTTTCACAAGCTACGTTGCTCCGATTGACCTGAAATTTTGCAAGAATCTCTAAAATATCATTCCCTACAACTTTTATGTTAGGCCAATTCGGCCTCTAACTAGAGCTACAGTACCGGACCGAATGTAAGAACATGAAACCCTAACTTTCCAACTTTCTTCCAAAACAGAAATTTCCTGCAATTAACCACTTTTTCCACCTTCTAACTTCCTTAAATATCATTTCCAATCATCATACATGACCCCATAATAATAATCATATGAAAACAGAAAAATCACCAATAATTATAAAACTTCACCAATTCAACCAAAATCAAGATATAATCCATAAAATTACATCTTAAACTATTACAACTCATGAATTAAACATCATTAGATGGAGGAGAGGGGTCCTTCACTACTCACCTTAGCAATACAAGAGAGAGAGCAACTAATCACCTTAGCCTTCCAAACAACTCCACTAAACACCTCACAATCACTAAGTGAAGGGGTTTTATGGAACAAATGCAAGATCAAATGGTTGATTTGTTGAATTTGAGCAAGATGGAAGCAAGTGTTTGAAGAGCTTTTCCCTTTCTTTTTGCTTGAAGTGGCCGGCCAAGAAGAGGAAGAAAAATGGTGAATTTTTGGTAATTGTTTTGATTTATTTGGTCAAATGGTAAAAGGTGAATAGTAGTCATAAAGCACAACCAATCTCTAAGTGACACTTGTCACTTCATTAAATGCATAGCTATCACTTTGTTTCCTCTCACACCAATCCACTCGGGTAACCTCTAATTATCACTTAGCACCCGATAATTTAAACCCAGTATCCAAAACGTAACCTAGTTGGCCGAAATTTTCCGACCTTTCTGCACTAACGGGTCCCACGTCCAGTATACGCTCTGAATTTATTAAAACCTAACCAATACTAGAAAACTCACCAAAAACTATATTTACTCATAAACAAATTATCTAGAAACTTTTTGAATAAAGAAAATACAGAAAACATGCCAGTAACCCGAATAAAACCTAGAAAATGGAAAAAATTACGGGTTCTCACACTCTCTCCCCCTTAAAAGAATTTCGCCCTCGAAATTTCTCACCTTAACCCACGAAAAGTTCAGGGTATTTCTTTTGCATCTCCTCTTCCATCTCCCAGGTAGTCTCTTCTATCCCATGATTTCTCCACTTTTCCCGAGCGAAAACAACTGCGACTACCTCCAGATCGTGGGTTGGATAGTTTTTGTTCGTGGGGTTTCAATTTCTTAAAGGCAAAAGATTTCACATTCTGGTTTTGCGTCAACACACACCCCAAACCTTCTCTCCTACCCAAACGTGGCAATCCTTACAAACCATACCATTGCTCAAACGATGTTTCCCCACAGAAGTACTACTTTCAGGTCGTAGGGTAGACGAGCAGGTTTTGTATCTATTCCATACATAAAATTGGGGTTGAAAAATGAATGAGTGACACCGGGATCTACTAAGATTTTCGCAATTCGGTGAAATACCAAAATCGTACCTTCCTCAATTTCAGAAAAATCGGGGACCTGTAGTGGCTCCAGTGAATACACTCGAGCCGCTACCTTAGGTTTGGTCCCCTCCACCATGGCGGGTTCGGAAGTAGTCCTCGTCAATTGCTGACTCCCCTTTCCATCTCGTGATAGGACTGGACAAGTAGCGATTTGATGGTGTGCACTTCCACAGCGCAAACATTTTGCCTCCTTCTTCCAGCAATTGTCCTCCGAGTGGTTTGACTTTCCGCAATACCTGCAAGGTCCGCGTGCTGTAGAAGCCTAGCCTCCTCTCTGGCCTCTCCCCACTTGGCCGCCTCGTGACACTCCCGGCATCCTTTCTCCTCCCGTTCCCGCCCAAACTTAGAAGGGGTACTCTCATCCCCTTGCCCCGAACTACTTCCAGGAAATCCTCGCTTTTTTGCCTGGAAGTTCCGAACTTGCAATCTAGCACTCTCTACCCGTTGGGCCTTTTCCACGACCTCGCTAAAAGCATTGATTTGAGCCACTGCGAGGTCCTTCTGGATTTCGACATTCAAGCCCTGGATAAAACGCCTGATTCGCCGTTGCT
Organism: Coffea eugenioides; assembly: GCF_003713205.1. NCBI lineage: Eukaryota > Viridiplantae > Streptophyta > Magnoliopsida > Gentianales > Rubiaceae > Coffea > Coffea eugenioides. The sequence goes on along the minus strand of NC_040036.1, from coordinate 52,999,386 downwards.
CGGTCATGATCAGCTCAGGCGCAAATTTGGACAGGCGGGTGAATTGACTCTCGTATTCCGCCACAGTTTGAGCCCCTTGGCGGAGTCGGATGAAATCATCTTCCTTCCTTTCCTGAACTAGAGGCGGGAAGAATTTCGCGTTGAATTCCCTTATGAAATTCACCCAAGTCCTGGGCGTTTGTTCCCGTTCCCATTTTTGCCGTATTACGTTCCACCAGGAACGTAACCCCGCCCCATCCAACTAGAAAACGGCAAAAGTCACCTGCCGTTCTTCGGTGTAGTTCAAGGCCGCAAAAATATCGACCATCTTCTCGAGCCACCTTTCGGCAACATCCGGACCGGGCCCCCCAATGAACTTGGGTGGAGCAAAATTTTGACCATCTTCTCGAGCCACATTTCGGCGACATCCGGATCGGGCCCCCCAATGAACTTGGGTGGAGCAAAACTTTTGAAATCGTTCGAGAGCTCTGTCTTCGCTCTCGACGTGGTTGCCAGGGTTTCCAGGATTAGGGTTTTGGTTTTGGCCCTGTTGCTGCACCACTTGTGCCAGCAAGTTGGTCATTTGCTGCATAGCGGCAGCTATTTGCACGTTGGGGTCAGGATTAGGTCCAGATGAGGTTTCCCCAATACCCCTGTCCGGTGTGGGTTGTCTATTTCCGCGCCCACGTCCCCGTCCACTACGTGTACCTTCCATGAACTCTACTTGGTCTAGGCAAATGTACTAAACCAATAGAAGAACAATGCATGTAAGTAAAACCCAAAACCTTTTACAAACATATATATACATTCCAAACAAGGCAAACAACACTCATATCAACAACCAGTCAAGTCAAGTACAAACATGGACAATCCACGAGTGAAAGGCCCCATCAAAAGCAATATACACGTAGCTAACCCAAACGTACAAAACGATTAGCTAAGGCTCTTCTCCTTATCCGCCCTATATACAGAAAACAAAACTATCCCAAAAACCCTAGGAGTCGCGACCTAGTCCGTTGACGGCCTAGTAGACCCACCCGACGGGGTGGATCCAACCCCAGCCTCGGGCCCCGCACACGAGTCCTCGTCGCTCACTCCCTCGACCACGTCGGCGCAGAGGTTTAGGATCGATGCAGCTCGAACCTTAACCTTTCGAGCTCGCTTAGTCTCGCGCTCACGTGCTTCCCTAAGTTGAGTGCAGAGGTCATAGTAAAAGAAAACAAGTCTTAGGTGTGAATTTCTCCAAGTACCCTACAATCTAGTCCTCCTCCAGAAAATCTAGCCAGACGAGTATGAGATCCGTCCATGATAACACTTCCATCTCCAATCCTCTCAATCGGTCTAATTACTAGGTCATATGTAAAGACCTTCCGTACCTTGACCTTTGCCATCAAGACTTGCCTCAAATTCAATCAAGATACCGACTCTCATTCTAGCGCTCTCCACCCTTTAGTACTCAGGTCCAAGAATCTAAAATTCCCAACTCGAGCCGGCCGGTCCCAGGCATAAATCATCCATATTAAAGATTCCTACCCGACATACGTACCTAGCTTCCTCAAGTCCCATGATAAAGATCTTTACACTTATGACATGCACGGTTCATAGCTTATGCTCGAAAGAGCACTTATACCTTTAGACGCATGCACGAAAGCAGGACCATAACACCACTTGGCCCAAGCTCACTCCGCGCAGAGACCACGCGAACCTGGCTCTGATACCACCTGTGACAGCCCCACCTTCCCCTAAGGCGAACCAAAGGGGTTAGCGGACTGCCTGCCCAGCTCTCGCCAGGACTAACGGTTCAGTTTAGAGCGATCTAAAATGTTCCGGACATACAAACGCGCGTAAATAAGTCAAAACCTCAAAATAAAAAAAAGAAACCGGAGTCGGTCATGAATAGTAACTGACACGTCAAAACCCAACCAAACATCAAGCAAATATTTACATGTTGAAATTAAGCATATACAATCCAAAGTGGCATACAAAAGTTATCCAAAAGTGGAGACATGTACGGTTTGCCAAATCAAAAGAGAAACGGACCCAAAAGTACATTTAGGGTTTCAATCAAGGAGCTATACAAAAGATATGTCCATCTAGCTCAATTCGGCAACCAACTATCAAATCCAGTCCAAAAGTATTTATTTTCCTGTAAGGAAAACAAAAGGGAATAGAGTGAGCTTACGCCCAGTGAGATAATACCACTCAAGCAGCAAAGTTCATATAAGCATAAAGCTTTTCATTCCAATTCATCAAAAGTAAGCAAAGGCACACATCAATAGTGGTGATAAAAGGATACGGGCGGCTCTCAAGAGCCCTTTTCCTCGTTTGCATTCTTGATCGAACCTCATTGACCCTCCGTCAATGTTTAAGAGTAACCAACCGTAGGCTCCACTTTACTTCCATTCCTTCCACCCAACATACCCCTACCGGGCCCGAACTCCAAACAGTAGCAATTTGGTAATACTCGAGTATACCGGAATCAAGAGTCTCACTACTACAAGATTCCATATAACAGTCCCCATGGCTCGTCAAGTTTCACGACCAAGCCCTCGCCGGCTTGATCCAATCGACTACCAATGGGGTTGAGCTCAGTCGTATCAGTAATGGTCGTTGGATACTCGCCCAAGCGACACCAAATTCATGAACCAATTCAGTATTTCATGTCTCATTCAATCATTACAGTAAAACAGTAGACAGTCATATGAGATACCAAATGGGTGAGGGCGATCAAGTACACCCTCACTCAATTAAGTTCAACGGAGCAAATAAGCCTTCAAGGCATCAAGTTCACATATACCAAAGCCACATTGTAAACAACAAGTGAGTGGTACACTCACCAAGCAAGCAAATGAGATTTCATCAACTTCCGCTCAATGAGCGTCTTGGACCACCGTCACGTCCTAAAACATTCAAATAGGCATAATAAGACTCGATTACAAGTCATAACCAAATCCACATACCACCAAAATAAGGTTCCACTAGAATGTATAAGCACTAGAGTAAACCAGGGAAATCCGGAAATGGAATTTAAGCTCTAATCCAAAAAAATAGTTTTTGACGTCATTTTGCGGTTTTGGCACCATTGGCACTACAATTATCGGATGGAGGTACAAGATACACCGTTTCGAAGCTAAGAGATAGGGATACAATGTTGTAGAAGGTCACTCAGTCCATTTTCGAGTGTAACCAGGTCAAAAATGCAATATACTACACCAGAACCGCAAAAACAGGTTCACAAACCGCATTCTGGTTCAAACATCATAAGTCAGGTTACCTAAGTCCAAATCAAGTGATTCCAAAGCCATCCGAAAGCTAAGATACAAGGCTACAATTCATCAGAAGGCACCAACAACCAAATCAGAAGCATTCCCAACCAAATTACCCAATTACAGACGCAATTATCAAATTCGGGTAGAAACAGGGCAGCAGGGGTAATTCAGTCTTTTCACAAGCTACGTTGCTCCGATTGACCTGAAATTTTGTAGGAATCTCTAAAATATCATTCCCTACAACTTTCATGTTTTAACCCAAGGGCCAATTCGGCCTCTAACTATGAGCTACAGTACCGGACAGAATGTAAGAACATGAAACCCTAACTTTCCAACTTTCTTCCAAAACAGAAATTTCCTGCAATTAACCACTTTTTCCACCTTCTAGCTTCCTTAAATATCATTTCCAATCATCATACATGACCCCATAATAATAATCATATGAAAACAGAAAAATCACCAATAATTATAAAACTTCACCAATTCAACCAAAATCAAGATATAATCCATAAAATTACATCTTAAACTACCACAACTCATGAATTAAACATCATTAGATGGAGGAGAGGGGTCCTTCACTACTCACCTTAGCAATACAAGAGAGAGAGCAACTAATCACCTTAGCCTTCCAAACAACTCCACTAAACACCTCACAATCACTAAGTGAAGGGGTTTTATGGAACAAATGCAAGATCAAATGGTTGATTTGTTGAATTTGAGCAAGATGGAAGCAAGTGTTTGAAGAGCTTTTCCCTTTCTTTTTGCTTGAAGTGGCCGGCCAAGAAGAGGAAGAAAAATGGTGAATTTTTGGTAATTTTTTTGATTTATTTGGTCAAATGGTAAAAGGTGAATAGTAGTCATAAAGCACAACCAATCTCTAAGTGACACTTGTCACTTCATTAAATGCATAGCTATCACTTTGTTTCCTCTCACACCAATCCACTTTGGTAACCTCTAATTATCTCTTAGCACCCGATAATTTAAACCCAATATCCAAAACTTAACCTAGTTGGCCGAATTTTTCCGAACTTTCGGCACTAGCGGGTCCCACGTCCGGTATACGCTCTGAATTTATTAAAACCTAACCAATACTAGAAAACTCACCAAAAACTATATTTACTCATAAACAAATTATCTAGAAACTTTTTGAATAAAGAAAATACAGAAAACATGCCAGTAACCCGAATAAAACCTAGAAAATGGGAAAAATTACGGGTTCTCACACTCTCTCCCCCTTAAAAGAATTTCGCCCTCGAAATTTCTCACCTTATGTGGGAGCCCGTAATTTCATTTTAGGGTTTTATTATATTCAATGGCTTGTTTTCTGCACTTTTTGTATCCGGAAAATTTTCTAGATAATTTTTATGAGCAGATATAGTTTTTAGATGATTTTTCTAGTATCAAATAGGTTTTGAGAAATTAAGAGCGTATATCGGACGTGGGACCCACTAGTGCGAAAAGTTTGGAAAAATTCGGTCAACTAGGTTAACTTTTGAATACTGGAATTAATTTACCGGGTGTTAAGAGATAAGTAGAGGGTGCTAAGTGGATTGATATAAGAGAGACAAGGTAGGTGAGCATTTAATAAAAGGTGACAAGTGTCACCATTTGAGTGGTCCAACCTTAAGACCACTATTCATGGTCTTACCATTTGACTTAAATAAACAAAAAAATGACCCAAAAATCATCAAAAAATCCTCCATGGTGGCCGGCCCTCTCTTTCTCTCTTTCTCTCTCTCTTACTCCAAGCACAAGGAAGAAAACACTTCAATCTTGTTCCAAATCACCAAAACCAACCATCCAACCTTGGTTTTGCTCCATAAAACCACTTAAGGAAGTGTTGGTGAGTTGTTGTGTGAAGTTTTTTGGAAAGTTAAGGTGACCAATAGCTCTCTCTCTCTTGTTTCTAAGGTAAGTTGTGAAGAACCACCCTCCTCCTTTAATTGATGCTTAAATCATGCTTAGTGGTAGTATGAGATGCAAGTTTATGGATTATTTCTTGATTTGTGGTTGAAATGATGAAGTTTTATTATTTTTGGGGATTTTTCTGTTTTAGTATAAGCATGATTGTGTGGCTATCTATGATGATTAGAAATGGTATATAATGACTCTAGGAGGTGGAAAAAGTGATTAATTGTAACCAATTTCTGGTTTGGAAGAAATTTCAGAAAATTAGGGTCCTTGAGGGAGCATTCTGCCCGAATTTTTAGGTCCTAGTTAGAGGCCGAATTCTCCTTGTCTTAAAACATGAAAGTTTTAGGGAATGATATTTTAGAGGTGCCTACAAAATTTCAGGTCAATCGGAGTAGTGTAGAATGAGATAAGTCGAAATTACTATTGCTGTTCCGGTTTTACCCGAATGTAAGAACTGCGCCTGTAATTGGTCTTTTTGGCTGGAATTGCTTCCGAATTGGTTGTTGAGGCCTTATGATGAAATTTATACCTGTTTCTTAGCTTTCAGTTGGTTTTGGAATTTATGGATTTGGACTTGGAGAGCCTGAGTTATGATGTTTCCGCTAGAATGCATTTTGGTGAATCTGTTTTACGTTTTTGATGTAGTATCTTGCATTTTTGACCTGTTTACACTCAAAACTGGGTTGAGTGACCTTCTGTGATGTTGTAACCCTCTGTTTTAGCTTCGAAATGGTGGGTCTTACACCCTCATCCGATAATCGTAGTGAAATTGGTGCCATTACCGTAAAATGAGGACAAAAACTGTTTTTTTCAGGGCCAAAGCTAATTGCATTTCCGAATTTTCTGGTTTCCTCTATTGTTTGTGTATGCTTAGGGGACCCTATTTTGGTAGTATGTAGAATTGGTTTATGACTTATAATCGAGTCTTCTTGTATTTATTTGACTAGTTTAGGGCTTGACTTCCATATCCGGTCATTTCCTAGCTAAATTTGGTACTTGAATGCCATTAAGCCTAGTGAACGGCTTTTGGGAATGAGATTATTTTGTACGAGATGTTGGGACTGATTTGAGGACATAATGAAGCCATGATGGCTGGAAAATAGGTAAAAACAAGGGATATGCTGTCGAAATTTTTCTTGAAGGCTAGTTGGATTTACTTGTGATTTGAACGAAGGGCTTTTGGGTTGTTTGAGCCTAGGTCTTCATGTTACCTATTTCGTTACCAAAAATCATGTTTTGCACCCTTGCTTAAGTAATTATTTGGCGAGGCATACGACTGGTAGTCGAGCCTCACATGTGCATTCTGTATACTCGATTTTGAAAGTGGAACCTTCAATTGTTTTCCTTGGATTATTTTAGGGTTTCTTGGTGATTAAAGCTCTCTTTTGGGAGGTATATGCACTGACCTTGGTGAGTACTACTCACTTGTATGTTACTATATGGTTTTGAATGTAAATTGCTTGAAGTGAATTGATTGAAGTGAAAGTGTACTTTATCACTCTCACTTATATGCCTTATATCATTGTTGTCATGTTATTGGAATGTTACATGAAATGTTACATGAAATGAAATGAAAGTGAATTGATTGGACGAGTATCCAACGACTACAAATGTTATCATTGAGCTCAACCCCATTGGTAGTTGATTGAATCGAGCCGGCGAGGGCTTGGTCGTGCCAATTAATGAACCTTGGGTAAAGTTATATGGAATCTTGTAGTATGCGAGACTCTCGATTCCGGCATACTCGAGTAATACCAAAGTGCAAGTGTTTGGATTTCGGGCCCGGTAGGGGTATGTTAGGTGGAAGGAGTGGGAGTAAAGTGGAGTCTACGGTTGGTTACTTTTGAACATTGACGGAGAGTCAATGACGTTCGATCAAGAAATGCAAACGAGGAAAGGGCTCTTGAGAGCCATCTGTTTCCTTTTATCACCATATTTGACGTGTACCTTTGCTTATTTTACTATATTGAATGAAAGTTTGATGCTTATATGCACTTGGTTGCGTAAGTGATAGTATCTCACTGGGCAATTAGCTCACACCGTTCCTTTTGTTTTCCTTACAGGAATATGACTCTTTTTGGAATGAATCTTGATAGATGGTTGCCGAATGAACTAGATGTATATCTCTTTTGTATTGTATTTGAAGTGAAACCCTAAATGTATCTTTAGGGCCGTTTTCACTTTCCATTTGGCAAACCGTGTATTTATTAACTTTTGGAAACTTTTGTATGTCACTTTGGATTGTAATTGCTAAAGTTCAAGATATGAATGTTTGTTTGATATTTGGTTGCGTTCTGACGGGTCGGTTACTATTTAGGCCGACTACGAATTTCATTTTTTTTATTTTGGGTTATTTTACCCTTTTGCCTTGTTTACGCGCGTTATAAGTTCCGGAACGCAATAGATCGCTCTAACTGCACCGTTAGTCCTGGCGAGAGCTGGGCAGGCAGTCCGCTAACCCCTTTGGTTCGCCTTAGGGGAAGGTGGGGCTGTCACACCTTAACCCACGAAAAGTTCAGGGTATTTCTTTTTTTGCATCTCCTCTTCCATCTCCCAGGTAGTCTCTTCTATCCCATGATTTCTCCACTTTTCCCGAGCGAAAACAACTGCGACTACCTCCAGATCGTGGGTTGGATAGTTTTTGTTCGTGGGGTTTCAATTTCTTAAAGGCAAAAGATTTCACATTCTGGTTTTGCGTCAACACACACCCCAAACCTTCTCTCCTACCCAAACGCGGCAATCCTTACAAATCATACTAGTGCTCAAACGATGTTTCCCCACAAAAGTACTACTTTCAGGTCGTAGGGTAGACGAGCAGGTTTTGTATCTATTCCATACATAAAATTGGGGTTGACAAATGAATGAGTAACACCGGGATCTACTAAGATTTTTGCAATTCGGTGAAATACCGAAATCGTACCTTCCTCAATTTCAGAAAAATCGGGGACCTGTTGTGGCTCCAGTGAATACACTCGAGCCGCTACCTTAGGTTTGGTCCCATCCACCATGGCGGGTTCGGAAGTAGTCCTCGTCAATTGCTGACTCCCCTTTCCATCTCGTGATAGGACTGGACAAGTAGCGATTTGATGGTTTGCACTTCCACAGCGCAAACATTTTCCCTCCTTCTTCCAGCAATTGTCCTCCGAGTGGTTTGACTTTCCGCAATACCTGCAAGGTCCGCGTGCTGCAGAAGCCGAGCCTCCTCTCTGGCCTCTCCCCACTTGGCCGCCTCGTGACACTCCCGGCATCCTTTCTCCTCTCGTTCCCCGCCCAAACTTGGAAGGGGTACTCTCATCCCCCTGCCCCGAACTACTTCCAGGAAATCCTCGCTTTTTCGCCTGGAAGTTCCGAACTTGCAATCTAGCACTCTCTACCCGTTGGGCCTTTTCCACGACCTCGCTAAAAGCATTGATTTGAGCCACTGCGAGGTCCTTCTGGATTTCGACATTCAAGCCCTGGATAAAATGCCTGATCCGCCGTTGCTCGGTCAAGATCAGCTCAGGCGCAAATTTGGACAGGCGGGTGAATTGACTCTCGTATTCCGCCACAGATTGAGCCCCTTGGCGGAGTCGGATGAACTCATCTTCCTTCCTTTCCTGAACTAGTGGCGGGAAGAATTTCGTGTTGAATTCCCTTATGAAATTCACCCAAGTCCTAGGCGTTTGTTCCCGTTCCCATTTTTGCCGTATTACGTTCCACCAGGAACGGGCCGCCCCTTCCAACTGAAAAACGGCAAAAGTCACCTGCCGTTCTTCGGTGTAGTGCAAGGCCGCAAAAATATCGACCATATTCTCGAGCCACCTTTCGGCGACATCCGGATCGGGCCCCCCAATGAACTTGGGTGGAGCAAACTTTTGAAATCGTTCGAGAGCTCTGTCTTCGCTCTCGACGTGGTTGCCAGGGTTTCCAGGATTAGGGTTTGGGTTTTGGCCCTGTTGCTGCACCACTTGTGCCAGCAAGTTGGTCATTTGCTGCATAGCGGCAGCTATTTGCACGTTGGGGTCAGGATTTGGTCCAGATGAGGTTTCCCCAATACCCCTGTCCGGTGTGGGTGGTCTATTTCCGCGCCCACGTCCCCGTCCACTACGTGTACCTTCCATGAACTCTACTAGGTCTAGACAAATGTACTAAACCAATAGAAGAACAATGCATGTAAGTAAAACCCAAAACCTTTTACAAACATATATATACATTCCAAACAAGGCAAACAACACACATATCAACAACCAGTCAAGTCAAGTACAAACATGGACAATCCACGAGTGAAAGGCCCCATCAAAAGAAATATACACGTAGCTAACCCAAACGTACAAAACGATTAGCTAAGGCTCTTCTCCTTATCCGCCCTATATACAGAAAACAAAACTATCCCAAAAATCCTAGGAGTCGCGACCTAGTCCGTTGACGGCCTAGTAGACCCACCCGACGGGGTGGATCCAACCCCAGCCTCAGGCCCCGCGCACGAGTCCTCGTCGCTCACTCCCTCGACCACGTCGGCGCAGAGGTTTAGGATCGATGCGGCTCGAACCTTAACCTTTCGAGCTCGCTTAGTCTCGCGCTCACGTGCTTCCCTAAGTTGAGTGCAGAGGTCATAGTAAAAGAAAACAAGTCTTAGGTGTGAGATCTAGCCAGACGAGCATGAGATCCGTCCATGATAACACTTTCCTCTCCAATCCTCTCAATCGGTCTAATTACTAGGTCAAATGTAAAGACCTTTCGTACCTTGACCTTTGCCATCAAGACTTGCCTCAAATTCAATCAAGATACCGACTCTCATTCTAGCGCTCTCCACCCTTTAGTACTCAGGTCCAAGAATCTAAAATAAGATAATTCCCAACTCGAGCCGGCCGGTCCCAAGCGTAAATCATCCATATTAAAGATTCCTACCCGACATACGTACCTAACTTCCTCAAGTCCCATGATAAAGATCTTTACACTTATGACATGCACGGTTCATAGCTTATGCTCGAAAGAGCACTTATACCTTTAGACGCATGCACGAAAGCAGGACCATAACACCACTTGGCCCAAGCTCACTCCGCGCAGAGACCACGCAAACCTGGCTCTGATACCACCTATGACAGCCCCACCTTCCCCTAAGGCGAACCAAAGGGGTTAGCGTACTGCCTGCCCAGCTCTCGCCAGGACTAACGGTTCAGTTTGGAGCGATCTAATACGTTCCGGAACATGCAAACGCGCGTAAACAAGTCAAAATGTCAAAATAAAAAAAATTGAAACCGGAGTCGGCCATGAATAGTAACCGACACGTCAAAACCCAACCAAACGTCAAGCAAATATTTACATGTTGAACTTAAGCATATACAATCCTAAGTGGCATACAAAAGTTATTCAAAAGTGGATACGTGTACGGTTTTTCAAATCAAAAGAGAAACGGACCCAAAAGTACACTTAGGGTTTCAATCAAGGAGCTATACAAAAGATATCCATCTAACTCAATTCGGCAACCAACTATCAAATCCAGTCCAAAAGTATTTATTCTCCTATAAGGAAAACAAAAGGGAATAGAGTGAGCTTACGCCCAATGAGATAATACTACTCAAGCAGCAAAGTTCACATAAGCATAAAGCATTTCATTCCAATTCATCAAAAGTAAGCAAAGGCACACATCAATAGTGGTGATAAAAGGATACGGGCGGCTCTCAAGAGCCCTTTTCCTCGTTTGCATTCTTGATCGAACCTTATTGACCCTCCGTCAATGTTTAAGAGTAACCAACCGTAGGCTCCACTTTACTTCCATTCCTTCCACCCAACATACCCCTACCGGGCCCGAACTCCAAACAGTAGCAATTTGGTAATACTCGAGTATACCGGAATCAAGAGTCTCACTACTACAAGATTCCATATAACAGTCCCCATGGCTCGTCAAGTTTCACGACCAAGCCCTCGCCGGCTCGATCCAATCGACTACCAATGGGGTTGAGCTCAGTCGTATCAGTAATGGTCGTTGGATACTCGTCCAAGCGACACCAAATTCATGAACCAATTCAGTATTTCATGTCTCATTCAATCATTACAGTAAAACAGTAGACAGTCATACGAGATACCAAATGGGTGAGGGCGATCAAGTACACCCTCACTCAATTACGTTCAACGGAGCAAATAAGCCTTCAAGGCATCAAGTTCACATATACCAAAGCCACATTGTAAACAACAAGTGAGTGGTACACTCACCAAGCAAGCAAATGCGATTTCATCAACTTCCGCTCAATGAGCGTCTTGGACCACCGTCACGTCCTAAAACATTCAAATAGGCATAATAAGACTCGATTACAAGTCATAACCAAATCCACATACCACCAAAATAAGGTTCCACTAGAATGTATAAGCACTAGAGTAAGCCAGGGAAATCCGGAAATGGAATTTAAGCTCTAATCCAAAAAAATAGTTTTTGACGTCATTTTACGGTTTTGGCACCATTGGCACTACAATTATTGGATGGAGGTGCAAGATACACGGTTTCGAAGCTAAGAGATAGGGATAAAATGTTGTAGAAGGTCACTCAGTCCATTTTCGAGTGTAA